>NC_064868.1:21989594-22024594 GCF_024139225.1 Suncus etruscus | reverse complement strand
GCACCCATGTCACATGCTTCCCCTGCTGGCAGACATGAATACTACACCTGTAATGTGCTGTGCCCCCTCTGGCAGACAGGAATATTGCACATGTGTCGCCCTCTGCTGGCATGCTTGATTCCTGCATCCTGGCACTTTTGGCGCCCCATGCTTGCACTCATGAGTACTGCATCCTGGCACTTTTGGCGCCCCCTGCTGGCATGTATGAGTACTGCGTCCAGGCACATGTGGCGCCCTCTGCTGGCACACATGAATACTGCACCCTGCTCCTGGCACACTTGATTTCTGTGTCCCACCCCCACCACATGCTGCACCCCTTGCTGGCATGAACTATCCCTGCATCCTGCTTACTTCTTGAGCATGATCTCTGAGGCCCCCTTGCTGTACATGCGGAAGCTCTCATTGGGCAGCTTGATCACGGTGCTCATGGATTTGCGCACCGAGTTGAAGGTGTACACCTTGTACAGCTTCTCCTCTGGCATCTGGCTCCGCAAGGGCTCATAGTCCTGCTTCAGATCCAAGACGAAGCCAAGCAGGCCACACTCCGTCTTGTTGCCCACTTGTTGGGGCAGGCCACCCTCCTTTTCTGGGGGCTGCAGAGAGAGAGTGAGAGAGGGGTTGCTCCCTGGGCCTAGTCCTCTTGCCCCAGGAATACCACCTGGAGCCCAGGCTCCCCCCACTTCCCTCTATAGCTAGGCCTGACTCAGGAGGAGAGGAGGCACACAAGATTAGTTTGGGAAAACGAGGCACTAAGAGATCTGGTGAGTGGATAATGCAGGGTTAAGGTTCTTGCTTTGCATGTGACCAATCCAGGTTCAATCCCCAGCACCCAATATGGTCCCCTCACCCTGTTAAGAGTGATCCCTGAGTAGGGAGCCAGGAGGAATCCCTGAGCAACCAGGTGTGGCCTCAAAACCAAAACCAACAAATAAAAATGAACCTCTCACTTCAATCTGGTATTACTTGTGATCCTGTGTTTATTTTATTTATTTTAATTCTTTAGACAGGCAACATGGTGGTTCTTAGGGACAACACCACTTCTGGTGGTGCTTGGGGGACCATGTGGGATACTGACGATTAAACCATATAAAAAGCAAGAGCCTTTTTCTGCTGTATTATTTCTCTATCCCCCTGTCTGTGCTGTAACTTTTTCATTAAAATTTTTTGGGGGTATGGCTTCCCCAGCAGTGCTTTCCCCTCCATCTTCAGCTTTACAGAGCAGTTTGGGGGGATTTATGATGCAGTGACAGAGATCAGACCTTAGCCAGCCCTGTGCATGCAAGCAGACACAGGTTTACCTTTTGTCTTGTCATCTGTATACAGAAAGTGATGGAGCACACTGTATATTAGCATGGAACTCGGCTAAAGTATACAACTAAAGTATATAGATACACAGCTCAGATTTCCCTGAGTAAGCTGCTGGGTTTTGTTTTGTGTTTTAACTTTCTATACCCTTCTAGTTTCACAAGCATGGAGAAAATGCTTCAGAGAGATACCAAACAAAACCCTCATCCAGTGTCTCTGGGATTTAGCTCTGGGGGGCAATGGCATAACCCCAAGTTCTGATGCACACAATCCAACACACGGTACACAGATATGACCAGTTTTACATGGTCTCCTGTGTGTACATGTGACCTTGAGTTTTGAACAGTGGTATCGTAGACAGCAGGGTCATCACTTCATATGACATCTGTGATGTGTGCCACCTTCATTCATACATGTAGTCACTGATGCACCTCCCTGTTTCTCTTTGGCCTTTAGTTTTCTGTCATTTCAAGCATTTTATCTTAGCATGTTATCTTCACAATAGTCTTCACTCACTGCTTATGGATTGGTCAGTCAGCATGTGTGGGAAGGTTAACACCAAGGCTGTCTTGAGGGTTACTCCCGACTGTGTGTGCATAAATCAGTCCTGGCAGGCTCTGGGACCATTTGGGATGCTGGGGATAAAAACAGGGCCTGTCTCCAGTTGGCCGTGTGCAAGACAAATGACTTACCACTGTGCTATCACTCTGGCCCCAATATTGTTTTTCTAAGTTGGACCAATGGTGGCAATTTATGTCGTTTTTCCCCCAACAGATTATTCTCAGGAAGCCACAGATGAAAATTGCATAAATGGGGCTGGTGAGACAGCACAGTGGTAGGGCGTTTGCCTTGCATGCAGCCAAACCAGGATGGATGGTGGTTCAAATCCCAGCATCCCATATGGTTCCCTGAGCCTGCCAGGAGCGATTTCTGAGTGTAGATCCAGGTGTAATCCCTGTGCGCTGCCAGGTGTGACCCAAAAAACAAAAAAAATATTGCATAAATGGTGAGGAAGGAAATATGGTCAGAACAAACCAATGTTTGTTCTGGGGCCACAAGTCTTCTAGTTTAAATCATAACCAGCTAGTTTTGGCTAACTCCTGACTTGCTATTCATGGCTTACTCCTGGCTCTGCGGTCAGGAATCTCCTGGTGGTACTTAGGGGACCTTACATGGTGCTGGAGATCAAATTTAGGTTATCTGTGTACAAAGCAAATACCTTCCCTGTGTCCTATCTCTCCAGCCTCCAGGAAACATTTCATGACCTGCATTACTCATAACTAGAACAGCATTCAGAGCCACCGTGTTTATGGTGCTGGTCTGTCCCCATTCTCAGTCCTTCTGTGTGGTGCTGGGGTGCACGGCCTTGCACAAGTGAGATAGCCTTCTTTTCTTTTGTTTTCGTTTTGGGGACACACCCAGTGACGCTCAGGGATTACTCCTGGCTATGAGCTCAGAAATTGCTCCTGGCTTGGGGGACCATATGGACCCTGGGGAATCGAACCACAGTCCATCCTAGGTTGGCACGTGCAAGGCAAATGCCTTGCGCCATGGCTCCAGCCCTCAAGACAGCCTTCTACTGTGGAGTCACATTTTCGCCCTGGGTTTTCCCTCACTCTGCTGTTTTCAGTGAAGTCAATAGGTTTATTAAGGAAGAATGAGTGAGTGAGTGAGTGAGTGAGAGAGAGAAGAGGACAGACAGAGGACCGGAGAGGTAGCATGGAGGTAGGGTGTTTGCTTTGCATGCAGAAGGACGGTGGTTCAAACCCCAGCATCCCATATGGTCCTCCAAGCCTGCCAGGAGCAATTTCTGAAAATAGAGCCAGGAGCGATCTCTGAATGCTTCCGGGTGTGACAAAAAAAAAAAAAACAAAAATAGAGAGGACAGACAGATACAGAGAGACAATGACAGACAGAAATGGAGAAGAGAAAGGAGAGACAGAGAAGGGAGAGAGGGAGGACATATTCTAGTTTGGATGTGGATGATGTCCTCTGTACTTTCCTATAGCCACTCTTTGTTTGCTCACTTGGCAGTGCTCTTCCAGCACCTGCTAAGGTCTGTGCTGCCTGTGGGGACCCGAGTAACTCGTGACCCCTGTCCATTGCCTCCCATTTCCTCCTGTGCCAACGAGAGCAGCTTCCTGCCTCTGTGCCTTGGTCCTGCTCTTACTGTGCTGCCTTCCAGGCCAAGTCCTACTCACCCTCTTGGGACCTCAGGCTGGGAATGCGGGTGTGGGGCTCTCTGCAGGAAAGAGATGCTCTCCTATGCTCCCAGAGCCCCAAAGGCTGTGAGGACTTTGCAAAGGCAGCTACAGGTGTTCCCAATTGAGGCCCATGCTGCGCCCCCATACATGGTACCCACACATCCTGGTCACACACAGTGAGTGAGAAATCTCGAGAGGTTACAGAGGGACCCCACGCCCATGACTGTGCCTGCGTCCCCTCATTCATGACTGTCCTTAACCCTCAGCTCCACTTGGCCTGAACCCCCAATCTCTGGCCCATTGCTTTCCTTCTATTGCTCACAACAGCAGGGCAGGCAGGAAGAAGGGAAAAGGGGTTTTGGGGAAGAGGCTGCAAAGGCCCATTTATGAACCTGGTTCATGTCCAGCCCTCGTGACAGCCTTGAGACCCCAAGTTCAAGGATTGGACAATAAAGCTTCCTCAGTTTCCCCATCTGTGGAATGCAGACACTGCAGCCAATGAAGCCCCCAGCATAGCCTCTGCCCCTCCATTCTCAGAAGGGGAGGCAGCTCAGAACATGGTCCCACAGTCATATCTTGGCTAACCTCATCTCTGGCATTGGGGACTGGAAGGGATCCCCACTTTTTTGTGGGAGCTTTCCTGAGAGCAAAGGGCTGACAGCACCCCCCTTTTTGGGAGGCCACACTCAGTGATGCTCAGGGGTTACTCCTGGCTCTGCACTTAGAAATTACTCCTGACTTGGGGGACCATATGGGATGCTGGGAATTGAACTGAGATCCATCCTGCGTCAGCCACATGCAAGGCAAATGCCCTACCGCCTGCACCACTGCTCCGATCCCAGCACCCCATTTTTGACATCCTAGAAAGCTCTTCAAGGCACCAGGCTTTTTCCTCACAGAATGCTGTCATGGCACACTGCTAAACCCAATTTGTTGATTGTCTATTCATTCTATATATATATATATTTTTTTTCCCCTTTCACTATTGTATAATGAACCTTCTGGTAATTTCTAGAGTTTTATGCATTTTTCCCTTCACACTAGCTTTTCTCCACCCTCTGCTAATGAAATAGAAATGACAACATGAGGCACCTAAGTAAAAATGTCTAATTACTTATGCAAGGCAGAGAGCTCACTCTTTTGTCTGTGGAGGAGTCCGCCAAGCTGTGAGATTGTCGACTGACAGAAGCTGAAAGGACCTGTATGCTTGGCGTGTTTCTCTTCTCTGATCTCCTGAAGCTCTCCTCAGAAGGCTAGGAAAGAACAAAAAACTGTCTCCTGGAGACACTCAGGCAAAAAGATCAAGAAGAAGAATTGAGTAAAAACCAACTATTAAGGACACCTGGCAGAGTGTGACTCCTTTGTCTGTGGACAAATCTGCCAATCTGAAATTGGTGACATGCAGAACCTGAAAGGACATGTTGGCTGGGTGCGTTTCTCTTCTCTGTTCTCCTGAAGCTCTCTTCAGAACGCTACTAATGACACAAAAAACTATCTTCTGGAGCCACTCATGCTGAAAGGCCAATAAAGACAGAGTGAGTAAAACCAGCTATCAGGGGTGCCAGGCAGAGAGTTGACTGATTTGTCTGTGGAGGAGTTAATCCTGCTTTGAGAATAGGGACTGAGAGAAGCTGAAGAGACCTCTTGGTTCAGCATTTTTTGCTTGTCTGATCTCCTAAAGCTCTACTTCGAAGGCTAGAAAGGACCCAAAAAAACTGTCTTGTGGAGCTGCTCTGGCCGAAAGGACAAGATAGGAGTGAGTAAAAACAGGGTATCAGGGATGCCAGGCAGAGATCTCACTCCCTTGTAAGTGGAGGCGTCTGTTCTGCTGTGAGATTAGCGTCTGGGAGAAGAGAAGCTGAAGGGACCTCTTGGCATGGCATTTTTCGCTGGCCTGATCTCCTGAAGCTCTACAGAGAGGACTAGATAGGGCTCAAATAACTGTCTCCTAGAAATGCTCAGGACAAAAGGTTAAGAAAGACAAAGCGAATAAAAACTAACTATCAGGAAGGCCAGGCAGAGAACTGACACCTTTGTCTGTGGAGGAGTCTGCCCTGCTATGAGATTGGCAACTGGCTGAAGCTGAAGTATCTGTTGGTTTGGAGTGTTTCAGCTCTCATAACTCCTGAAGCTATCCTCAGAGGGCTAGGAAGGACCCAAAAAGTATCTACTGAGGACAAAAGCTAAGAAAGATGAAGTGAGTAAAATCCAGGTATCAGGGATGCAAGGCAGAGAGCTGACACATTTGTATGTGGAGGAATCCACCCTGCTGTGAGATTGGTGATTGGGAGAAGCTGAAGGGACCTGTTGGCTTTGCGACTTTCTCTTCTCTCATCTCCTGAAGCTGTTCTCAGAGGGCTAGGAAGTGCACAAAAAAACTGTGTCCTGGAGCCACACAGGCCGAAAGGTCGAGAAAGACGGAGTGAATAAAACTGGATTTTGGGGATGCCAGGCAGAGAACTGAAACCTTTGTCTGTGAGAAGTCCGCTCTGCTGTAAATTTGGTGACTGGGAGAAGCTGTAGGGACCTGTTTGCTTGGCGTGTTTCTCTTCTGCGATCTCCTGATGCTATCATCAAGGGCTATAAAGGGCCCAAAAAGCAGTCTCCTAGAGGCACTCAGGGTGAAAGGCCAAGAAAGACTAAGTTAGTAAAAATCTGATAACAGGGATGACAGCTGACTCCTTTTTCTATAGAAGAGTCCGCCCTGCTTTGATACTGGTGACTAGGATAAGCTGAAGGGACATATTGGCTTTATGAGTTTCTCTTCTCTGATCTCCTGAAGCTGTCCTCAGATGGCTAGGAAAGGCCACAAATAACAATCTCCTGGAGTCACTCAGGCCAAAAGGCCAATAAAGACAGAGTGAATAAATACTGCCTATCAGGGGCACAAAGCAGAGAGATGACTCCTTTTCTCTGGAGGAGTCCACCTGCTGTGAGATTGGAGACTGGGAAAACCAGAAGGGACCGACTGGCTTGGTGTGTTTCTTTCCTCTGATCACCTGAAGCTATCTTCAGAGAGCTAGGAAGGGCCTAAAAACAACTGTATCTTGTAGCCACTCAGGCCTAAAGACCAAGAAAGGAGAGAGTAAAATCCTGCTATCAGGGATGCCAGCCAGAGTGCTGACTTCTTTGTCTGTGGAGGAGTACGACCTGATGTAAATTTGGTGACTGGGAGAAGCTGAAGGAACATTTTTCCTAGTGTTATTTTATACTCTGATCTCCTTAGAAGGCTAGGAAGGGTTCAAAGAAACTGTCAACTGGAGTCACTGAGGCCTAAAGGCCAAGAAAAATTGAGTGAGTAAAAACCAGCTATCAGGGACATGAGGCAGAAAGCTAAAATCTTTGTGGAGGAGTTCGCCCTGCTGTTAGATTGATGACTAGAAAAAGCTGCAGGGACCTTAGTGTTTTTCTCTACTCTGATCTCCTGACACTCCCCAGAGGGCAAGGCAGGGCACAAAAATACTGTTTTCTGTAGCCACTCAATACAATAAGTCAAGAAAGATAAAGTGATTAACAACCAGCTATCAGAAATGCCAGGCAGAGAGCTGACTCATTGGTCTGTGGAGAAGTCTGCTCTTCTGTGATACTGATGACTGGGAGAAGCTGAAGGGAGCTGTTGGCTTTGCAAGTTTCTCTTCTCTGAACTCCTCAGTGGACTAGGAAGGCACACAAGTACTGTCTCCTGGAGCCACTCAGGACAAATGGCCTTGAATGACGGTTTGAGTAAAAACTGGCTATTATGGAAACCAGGGAGAATACTGACTACTTGGTGTGTAAAGTAGTCAGCCCTGCTGTGAGATTGGCAACTTGGAGTAGCTGAATGATCTGTTGACTTTGCATGTTTCTCTTCTCAGTCTCCTGAAGCTCTCCCCAGAGGGCTAGGAATGGCCCTCAAAACTGTGCCCTGGAGCCACTCATCCTGAAAGGCCAAGAAAGACGGAATGACTAAAAATCCGCAATCAGGGATGCAAGGTAGAGAGATGACTCATTTGTGGAGAAGTCCACCCTGTTGTGAGAATGGCGACTGGGAGAAGCTAACAGGACCTGTTGGCTTTGTGTGTTTCTCTTTTCTGTCTCCTGAAGCTGTCCTCAGAGAGACCTGTTTGCTTGGCATGTTTCTCCTCTCTGATCTCCTGATGCTGTCCTCGGCTATGAAGGGCCCAAAAACATGTCTCCTAAAGCCACTCAGTCCAAAAGGCCAAGAAAGATGGAGTGAGTAAAAACTGATATCAGAGAGGACAGACAGAGAGCTGACTGTCGAGGTGACTGGGAGAAGCTGAGGGGACATATTATCTTTGTGAGTTTCTCTTCGCTGATCTCCTGTAGCTGTCCTCAGAGGGCTAGGAAAGTCCCCAATAAACTATCTCCAGGAGCCACTCCAGGAATGACGGAGTGAGTAAAAACCGGCTATCACAGGTGCCAGGCAGAGAGCTGACTCTTTTGTCTGTGGAGGAGTCTGCCCTGCTGTGAGATTGATGACTGGGAGTAGATGAAGGGACCGGTTGACTTGGCTTGTTTTTTCTTCTGATCTCCTGAAGCTCTCTTCAGAGAGCTAGGAAGGGCCCCCAAAAACGGTCTCCTGGAGCCACTCAGGCCCAAAGTCCAAAAAATATGCAGTGAGTAAACAGCTATCAGAGACACCAGGCAGAAAGCTGACTTCTTTGTCTGTGGAGGAGTCCACCCTGCTGTAAGATTGGCGACAGGGAGAAGCTAAATAAACCTGTTGGCTTGGCGTTTTTCTCTTTTCTGATCTCCTGAAGCTATCTTCAGAGGGCTAGGAAGCCACCCCCCAAAAAATGGTCTGGTGTAGCCACTCAGGCCAAAAGGCCAAGAAAAAAGTAGTGATTAAAAATCGACTCTCAGAGATGCGAGGCAGAGTGTTGACACCTTTGTCTGTGGAGTAGTAGGCCCTGGTGTGTTATTGGCAACTGGGAGAAACTGAAGGGACCTATTCGCTTGGCAATTTTTTATTCTCTGATCTCCTGAAGCTCTCCTCAGAAGGCTAGAAAGTGTTCAAAAAACTGTCAACTGGAGCCACTCAGGCCAAAAAGTCAAGAAAGATGCAATGAGTAAAACCCGGCTATCAGGGACATGAGGCAGAGAGCTGACTCCTTTGTCTGTGAAGGAGTTTGCCCTGCTGTTAGATTGGTGACTGGGAGAAGTTGAAGGGACCTGTTGGCTTTGCAATTTTCTCTTCTCTGATCTCATAAAGCTTCCCTCAGAGGGCTAGGAAGGGTCCCAATAAACTATTTCCTGGAGTCACTCAAACCAAAAGGCCATTAATGACAGAGTGAGAAAAAACTGGCAATCAAGAACACCAGGCAGAGAGCTGATTCCTATGTTTGTGGAGCAGTCTGCCCTGCCGTGAGATTGACAACTGGCAGCAGCTGAAGGGTTCTGTTGGATTGGTGTGTTTCTCTTTCCATTCTACTGAAGATCTACAGAGATCTAGGAAGGGCCTCAAAAAAAGTCTCCTGGAGCCACTCATGGCAAAAGACCACGAAATATAGAGTAAGTAAAAACCGGCCATCAGTGATGCCAGGCAGAGAGTTGATGCCTTTGCCTATGGAGGAGTCAGTCCTACTGTGTGAAGAAACTGGGAGAAGCTGAAGTGACCTGTTTGCTTGGCATGTTTCTCTTCTCGGATTACCTAATGCTATCCTCAGAGGGCTAGAAGGGGCCAAAAAACCTTTATGCTAGAAGCACTCAGGCTGAAAGGCCAAGAAAGAAGGAGTTAGTAAAAACCTGATATCAGGGACATTGTGCAGACAGCTGACTCGTTTCTCTGTGGAGAAATATTGCTGTGATATTGGCAACTGGGAGAAGCTGAAGGGACCTGTTGACTTCGCAAGTTTCTCTTCTCTGAACTCCTGAAGCACTCCCCAGAGGGCTAGGAAGGGCGCCAGAAAACTATCTCCTGGAACCACTCAGGCTGAAAAGGCCAAGAAAGATGGAATGAGTAAAAACCGGCTATTAGGGACGCCAGGCAGAGAGCTGACTCTATTTTCTTAGGAGGAATCGGACTGCTCAGAGATTGCCGATTGGAAGACACTGAAGTACCTGTTGGCTTGGCGTGTTTCTCTTCTCTGATCTCCTGTATTCTTCGTAGATGGTAGGAATGGCCAAAAAACTGTCTCTTGGAGCCACTCAGGCCAAAAGAACAAAAAAGTGGAGTGAGTAAAAATTGGATTTCAGGGGCACGAGGCAGAGAGCTGACTCTTTTGTCTGTGGAGGACTCCGGCCTGCTGTGAGATTGGCTGTTGCGTATGTAAACATTTCCGTGGGATTATTATGTTACTGATCCTACCCTGAATGGTGATTGTGCCCTAACCTAGGCTGTGACTTGGCATTCTGCTCCCACCATAGGGTGGTACATGATTTTTATGTATAAAAACAAGGGTCTGTGGAAGGCTGGGGCTTTTTTCCTGGGGAGGATTCTTGGGCTTTTGGCTTCAGCCTTATGTATGGAATACAGCTGTTATCTTCAGAAGCTTGACTGCCTGTTAGCTTTATACCTTCCGCATTCACCTCAGAACTGCCAGCTGAACAGGGTAGCAGACGAATGATCCGAACTGGAGGAGAAAGAACTCATCCTCCATCCCTCCATCAGTCAACCCCATCAAGGGTTGTTATGCAACAATTGGCAACTGGGGAAAGCTTAAGGACTTGTTGGCTTGGCCTGTCTCTCTCCTCCGATCTCCTTATAATCTCCTCAGAGGGCTAGGAAGGGCCTAAAATTACTGTCTCCTGGAGACTCTCAGGCCAAAAGTGCATTAAAAAAGGAGTGACTAGGGCCCGGAGAGATAGCACAGCGGCATTTGCCTTGCAAGCAGCCGATCCAGGACCAAAGGTGGTTGGTTCAAATCCCAGTGTCCCATATGGTGCCCCGTGCCTGCCAGGAGCTATTTCTGAGCAGACAGCCAGGAGAAACCCCTGAGCACCACTGGGTGTGGCCCAAAAATCAAAAAAAGAAAAAAAAAAGAAAAAAAAAGGAGTGACTAAAAACCACCTATCAGTGATGACAGTCAGAGAGCTGACTCCATTATCTGTGGAGGAGTTATGCACTTCTGTGAGATTAGTGATTGGGAGATGCTAAATGGACCTGTTGGCTGGGCGTGTTTCTTTTTCTCTGATCTCCTGAAACTCTCCTCAGAGGGCTAGGAATGGCCACAAGAAAACTGTTTCCTGGAGCCACTCAGGCTGAAAGGTGAAGTAAGAAGGACTGAGTAACCACTGGCAATCAGGGAAGCAAGAAGTTCTGACTCCTTTGTCTGTGGTAGAGTCCTCCCTGCTGTGAGGTTGGCGACTGGGAGAAGCTGAAGGACATGCTTGCTTGGTGGGTTTCTCTTCTCTGATATCCTGAAGCTCTCCTCAGAGGGCTAGAAAGGCCAAAAAACCTGTCCTGGAGACACTCAGGTCAAACGTCCAAGAGAAATGGAGTGAGTAAAAATTAGCTATCAGGGATGCCAGGCAGAGAACTGAGTCTTTTGTCTGTGGAGAACTTCACCCTGATGTGAGATTAGTGACTTGGAGAAGCTGAAAGTACCTGTTGGCTTACCACCATTTCATGCTCTGATATCCTGTAGCTCTCCTCAGTGGGCTACAAAGGACCCAAAATAATTGACTCCTGGAGCCACTCAGGCCAAAATGCCAGGAAAAGACGGACTGAGTATAAACCGGCTATCAGGGAAGCAAGGCAGCGCACTGACTCCTTTGTCTGTGGAGGAGTCCGACCTGATGTGAGATACGTGACTGTGAGAAGCTAAAGGAGCTTGGGGAATTTCTCTTCTCTGATCTCCTGACTCTCCTCAGAGTGCTAGATGACACTAAAAACTGTCTCCAAGACGCACTCAGGAAGAAATGTGAAGAAAGTAGGATTGAGCAAACACTGGACATCAGAGATGACAGAAGCTCTGACTCTTTTGTCTGTAGAGAAGTCCATACTGCTGTGAGACTGTCGACTGGGAGAAGCTGAAGTTGCCTGTTGGCTTGGCATATTTCTCTTCTCTGATTTCCTGAAGCTTTCTTCGGTGGGCTAGGAAGTTCCCAAAATAACTTTCTACTGGAGCCACTCAGGCTGAAAGATGAAGAAAAGAGAGAGTAAATACTGGCTTTCAGGGATGCCATAAGTGATGACTCCTTTGTCTGTGGAGAAGTCTGCTTTGCTGTGAGATTGGCGACTTGGAGAATCTGAAGGTACCTATTAGCCTTGCATGTTTCTTGCCTCTGATTCCCTGAAGCTTTCCTTGGTGGGCTAGGAAGTTCCCAAAATAACTGTCTACTGGAGCAACTCAGGCCAAAAGGCCAAGAAAGACAGAGTGACTAAAAACTGGCTATCAGGGACGCCAGGCAAAGAACTGACTCTTTTGTCTGTGGCAGAGTCCAACCTGCTGTGAAATTTGTGAAAAAGGGAAGCTGAAGGGAACTGTTGGTTTTGCGAGTTTCTCTTGGCTGATCTGAAATACTGCTCAAAGGGCTAGAAATGCCCAAAAATTTTACAGGAAACATTAAGGCCTAAAGGCCAAGAAAGATACAGTGAGTAAAAATCTGCTATCAGGGACTCCAGGCAGAGACCTGACTCCTTTGTCTGTGGAGGAGTCCACTCTGCTATAAGATTGGCGATGGGGAGAACCTGTAGGACCTGTTAGCTTGGTGTATTGCTCTTCTATGATCTCTTGAAGTTCTCCTCAGAGGTCTAGGAATGGCCCCCAAAAATTGTCTCGTGGAGCCACTCAGCACAAAAGGCCAAGAAAGACGGAGGGAGTAAAAACCGGCGATCAGGGACATCAGGCAGATAGCTGACTCATTTATATGTGGAGGAGTCTGCCCTGCTGTGAGACTGGAGACTAGGAGAAGCTGACTGGACCTGTTGTCTTGCTGTGTTTCTCTTCTCTGATCTCCTGATGCTCTGCTAAGAGGTCTTAAAATGGCCCAAAATTACTGTCTCCTGGAGCCATTCAGGCCGAAAGGCTTTGAAAGATGGTTTGAGTAAAAACATTCTATTATGGAAACCAGGGAGAAAACTGAATACTTAATCTGAAAAGTAGTCTGCTCTACTGTGATATTGGCAACTGGGAGATGCTTAAGGGACCTTTTGGCTTGCTGTGTTTCTCTTCTCTGAACTCCTGATGCTCTCCTCAGAGGGCTAGGAAGGGCCCAATAATACTGTCTCCTGAAACAATTCAGGCCGAATGACCTTAAACTATGGTTTGAGTAAAAACCAGCTATTATGGAAACCAGGAATAAAACTGACTACTTGGTCTGTAAAATAGTCTACCCTGTGAGATTGAGAATGGGAGTAGCTGAGCGACTCTTCTCTGTCTCCTGAAGCTCTCCTCAGAGGGCTAGGAATGGCCCCCACAACTGTCTCCTGGAGCCACTCTGGCCAAACAGATAACAAACATGGAGTGCGTAAAAACCCGCTATCAAGGATGACAGATGTGCTGACTCCTTTGTGTGTGGAGGAGTCTGCCTTGCTCTGAGATTGGCTACTGGGGGAAGCTGAAGGGACCTGTTGGCTTGGAGTGTTTCTCTTGTCGGATATCCTGAAGCTCTCCTCAGAGGGTTAGGAAGGGCCTAAAAATACTGTCTACTGGATCCACTTGGAATGAAAGGCCAAGAAAGACAAAGTGTGTAAAATATGGTATTGAGGCTGCAAGACAGAGAGTTGACTCATTTGTATATGGAGGAATCCACCCTACTGTGAGATTGGTGAAAGAAGAAGCTAAAGGGGCCTGTTGGCTTTGCAACTTTCTCTTCTCTGATATCCTGAAGCTGTTCTCAGAGGGCTAGGAATTACACACACAAAAAAAACTGTGTCCTGGAACCACTCAGGCGAAAAACTTGGCTATTCGGGATGCCAGGCATAGAACTGATGCCTTTGTGAGGAGTCTGCTTTGCTGTGAATTTGGCGAATGGGAGAAGCTGAAGGGACCTGTTGGCTTGGCGTGCTTCTCTTCTTTGATCTCCTGATGTTGTTCTCAGAGGGCTATGAAGGGCCCAAAAGCCTGTTTCCTAGAGCCACTCAGGCCGAAAGACTAAGAAAAGACAAAGTAAAAACCTGGTAATAGGAAGGAGAGGCAGAGAGCTGACTCCTTTGTCGGTGGAAGAGTCTGCCCTGCTTTGATATTGGCAACTGCAAGAAATGAAGGAATATTTGTGACTTTGTGAAATTCTCTTCTATAATCTCTGGAAGCTGTCCTCAGAGGGATAGAATGGCTCTAAAAAATTCTACTAAAACAACTCAGGCAGAAAGCCAAGAAAAACAAAGGGAGTAAAATCAAGCTATCAGGGGCGCCAGGTAGAAAGCTGACTCCTTTATCTGTGGAGGAGCCTGCCCTGCTGTGAGATTGGAGACTGGGAAAAGCTGAAGTGACTGGTTGGCTTGGCGTGTTTTTTTCTCTGATCTCCTGAAACTCAATTCAGAGAGCTAGGAAGGCCCCCCCCAAAACTGTATCCTGGAGTCACTCAGGCCAAAAGGTCATGAATGAAGGAGAGATTAAAATCCTGCTATCAGGGATGCCCAGCATAATGCCAACTTCTTTGTCTGTGGAGGAGTCCACCATGCTGTGAGATTGGCTTCTGGAAGAAGCTGAAGGATTTTTTTGCTTGTCCAGTTTCTCTTCTCTAATCTGAAGCTCTCCTCAGAAGGCTAGGAAGGGTTCAAAGAAACTTTCAACTATAGCCACTCAGGCTGATAGGCCAAGAAAGATGAGTGAGTAAAAACAGGCTATCAGGGATGTGAGGCTGAGAGCTGACTAATTTGTCTGTAGAGAAATTCACCCTGCTGTTAGATCAGTGACTGGGAGAAGCTGAAGGGACCTGTTGACTTGGCATTTTTCTCTACTCTGATCTCCTGAAACTCCCCCAGATTGCTAGGCAAGACCCAAAAAAACTGTATCCAGGAGCCACTCAGACTGAGAGGCCAACAAAGATGGATTGAGAAAAAAGGGCTATCAGGAGATCAGATAAGCGAGAAAAAAAACCAAGCCAAGAGGTCCTTTTGGCTTCTCCCAGTAGCTATTCTAACAGCAGTGCCAATTCCTCCACTGACAAATGAATCAGCTTTCTGCCTGGCGTCCCTGATAGCCTGTTTTACTCACTCCATCTGTCTTGGCCTTCCGGCCTGAGTAACACCAGGATACAGTTTTTTGGGAGGTCTTTCTTAGCGCTCTGAGGAGAGTTTCAGGAGATCAGAGAAGAGAAACATTCCAAGCCAAGAGGTCCCTTCAGCTTAACCCAGTCTCCAGTCTCACAGCATGGTGGACTCTTCCACAAAGTAGTCAGCACTTCTGACATTCCTAGTTTCTCTTCTCTGATCTCCTGAAGCTCTCCTCAGAGGGGTAGGTAGGGCCCAAAATAACTGTCTCCTGGAGCTACTCAGGCTGAAAGGCCAAGACAGATGGAGTGAGTAATAAACGGCTATGAGGTATGCCAGGCAGTGAGCTGACTCCTATGTCCGTGGAGAAGACTGCCCTTCTGTGATATTGGCAACTGGGAGAAGCTGAGGGTCCTGTTGGCTTGGCATGTTTCTCCTTTCGCATTGCCCAATGCTATCCTCAGAGGGATAGAAAGGGCCCAAAAAACTGTATCGTAGAGGCACTCAGACCTAAAGGCCAAGAAAGATGGAGCTGTAAAAACCTGATATCAGGGACACCAGGCAGCAGACAGCTGACTCCTTTGTCTGTGAATGAGTTTGCCCTTCTGTGATACTGTCGACTGGGAGAAGCTGAAGGGAGCTATTGGCTTTGCGAGTTTCTCTTCTCTGAACTCCTGATGCTTTCCTCAGTGGACTAGGAAGGCACAAAAATACTGTCTCCTGGAGCCACTCAGGCCGAATGTCCTTGAACTATGGCTTGAGTAAAAACAGGCTATTATGGAAACCAGGGAGAAAACTGACTAATTTGTCTGTAAAGTAATCAGCCCTGCTGTGAGATTGGCGAGTGGGAGTAGCTGAACCACCTGTTGGCTTTGTGTGTTTCTCTTCTCTGTCTCCTGAAGCTCTCAGAGTGCTAGGAATGGCCCCCAAAACTGTCTTCTCGAGCCACTCTGGCCAAACAGATAATAAACACGGAGTGTGTAAAAACCTGCTATAAGGGACGACAGAAGTACTGACTCCTTTGTGTGTGGAGGAGTCCGCCCTGCTCTGAAGTTTTCGACTGGGAAAAGCTGAAGGGACCTGTTGGCTTGGCGTGTTTTACTTTTTGGATATCCTAAAGCTCTCCTCAAAAGGCAGGAAGGGCCTAAAAAACTGTCTACTGGATCCACTCAGGAAGAAAGGCCAAGAAATATGAAGTGAGTAAAATCTGGGTATCATGGATGCAAGGCAGAGAGCTGAATATTTTTTTTCTGTGGAGGATTCTGATATGCTGTGAGATTGTCGACTGGGAAAAGCTGAAGGGACCTGTTGCTTGGCGTGTTTCTTTACTCTGATCTCCAGAAGCTCTCTTCAAAGCCGTAGAAAGGGCACAAAACCTGTATCTTGGAGCCAATAATGTCGAAAGACCAAGAAAGGAGAGAGTAAAAACTGCTATCAGGATGGCAGGCAGAGTGCTGACTTCTTTGTCTGTGGAGGAGTCCATTCTGCTGTGTGATTGGCGATTGTGAGAAGCTGAAGGATTTGTTTCCCTGTCCAGTTTCTCTTCCCTGATCTCCTTAAGCTCTCCTCAGAGGGTTAGGTAGGGCCCCAAATAACTGTCTCTCTGGAGCCACTCAACCCTTAAGGCCAACACAGATGGAGAGAGTTTTAAAGGAAAAGTTTCCCCTAAATTTCCTGACTGCCCTGATCACCTACCCCCTTCATAATTCTGGGAACTTGTAGACCCAGTTATAGTTTAACTTTCTTTCTGTTCAAACATGGTTTTAACCTGGTCGTGTTAACCCTGTAAGCTTGCACCTGAACCTTGCAAAAATGTGATTGAGCAAATGCCAGATGTCATGTACTTCCTAAAGCAAATCAATCTACTGTAACTTTCTATTGTTTAAAATACTATATACAGCTTGTAAGCTCATGGCTCAGGGCTGGCAGTTTCTGGCTTATGCTGGATTCTAGCACAGCCCCTGCATATGATTGAAGATAAACCCCTGCTTTTGCATGAGACTGTGGTCTTGGTGTCTTTGAATGGCGCATAATTCTACTGGAGGTCCCACCGAGATACTCCCGCCTGTTCAGGGACATCAACGCCTCACCTCAGGGTTCTGAGGACACCAGCGCCTAGGAGGTAAAAATTTGCACTTGGTGTGGGCAGTGTAACTGCCATACGAGCCCGTGAGGGTTCTCGGTGGCAGCTGACAGATGTGTCTAGAGGGCCGCAGGTCACAGATCTGAGGGACGCCTCAGTGAGGTTTGGGGATCCTGAGGATGCTCGGAAGCTGTTCTGTATGTATGACCCTTAGTGGAGTATACATTTGTAAACTGCCCAAGTATCAGGACCTAGATCAGATTCAGTTTGTCTGCCTGTCTGTTACTGTGAATTTTCTCTCCTTGCTCTGTGTTGCTGCTGCTATTGCTTGCATTTGCATTTTGTATTTGCCTTCACAGGAAAGGGACAATCTGTGACCACCTGCGATCTTTTAAACTAGATCATTGGCCCGAGGTGTGAACCGAGCCAGTAACTTATCTCTCCCTGTGAAGAAATCCCAGTGGCAGACTTTTTGTTCTGCAGAGTGGCTGCAAAACAGTTGGAGTTGGCTGGCCGCCCACTGGGACGTTTTTCCTTGATATTATTAAAAGAGTTAAAAGTTTTGTCTTTCAGCCGGGAGAGCATGGGCATCCAGATCAAGAAGCCTACATCATAGTCTGGCAGGACTTAAGCAAAAACCCACCGTCATTGGTCCAGCCTTTCCTGCTCCCCCCCCCCCCGGCCTCTAGGGCCAGGCCCTAACTCTCTCTCTCCTCTTTCTATTCTTCCTGTAAAACTTGGAGGGGAAAAGTAGGAGAATCCCAGTCAGCCAAGTGCCCCAGTGCTAAATCAGCTTGACCCACTGACCCCAAGCCGGTGCTCTCTGATACACAGGATCTGTTACTTTTTGACACTCCTCCACCTCCACAGCGGCTGCAATGACAGGCTGCACCTGCGACTGAGGCTGCCCAGGCTGCCCCACTTTCTCCTCCACAGGAGTCAGATTCCTCCACAGGTCAAAATGGAACAGCAGCCTTGGGACCACCCTCAGCAGAGATCACGGAAAGCCCGGGGCCAGCAGGGAGATCCCACAGTCGAAGATTCCCAAACGTGGAGGAGGAAGCTCCAGTTCCTGAAGTAGCAGTGAACCTGCCCCTCTGCCCATTTGGCCTGATGATAGATAATGAATAATGGGGGGGAAGCCAACCTTACAATACTGGCCTTTTTCTACTGCTGACCTCTATAACTGGAAAAATAACAATCTTTTCTTTTCAGAAAACCCTACCAAGCTTACTAACCTTGTTGACTCTGTTATGTTTTCACATCAGCCCACTTGGGATGATTGCCACCAGTTGTTGGGCGTCCTGTTCACCACTGAGGAATGGGATCAAATTCTGCTCGAAGCCTGAAAGCATGTTCTGGGACTGGATATTTGACCCACTCAGTTACCCTACCTCATCAATGACTGATTCCCTCTGCGCCACCCTAATTGGGATCTGAATACACCTGCAGATAGGAAGCATTTGTCCATCAACCACCAGGCACTAGTGGCAGGTCTCCGGGCGGCCTCAAGAAGGCCCACCAATTTGACCAAGGTAAGAGAAGTAGTACAGGGCTCTACTGAATCTCCCTCTGTGTTTTTGGAGAGGTTGATGGAGGCTTATAGGAGATACACCCCATTTGACTTGCAAGCAGAGGATCAGGAGGCTTCAGTAGACATGGCTTTCATTGAACAGTCAGCCCCGGACATCCGGCGTAAGCTACAGTGCTTGGATGGTATCCAGGATCTGACCTTGCTGAATCTAGTGAAAGAAGCAGACAAAGTTTTTCATAAGAGAGAAACAGAGGAGGAGAGAGAACAAAGAAAGGAGGCAGAAAGAGAACAAAGGGAAGACAGAAGGGACCAGAAAAGAGATAGAGCACTTACTAAAATCCTGGCCACAGTTGTAGACAGAAGGAAAATCAGAGTAGAAAGAGGAAGGCAGAGAGAAAGTAGGGACCTTGGCCCCTATCCACGGCCACAGCTCAACCACAACCAATGCACATACTGCAAGGAAAAAGGACATTGGGCACAATACTGCCCCAAGAAGCCCCCCACCAAAAAAAAAACCAGGTCCGTGTCCATCCGGCTATATTAGCACTGGAAGAGGAAGACTAGGGGCATCGGAGCTCAAACCCCCTCTGCAAGCTCAGGGCAGCCTGCAACCCTGGCAGAAAAATGGCTAGAGCGCTATCCTAAGTCATGGGCCAAAACAGCAGGCATTGGACTGGCAAAACTTCAGCCCCCCGTAGTCATCACCTTAAAGACCATGGCTACCCCTGTACAAATCAGGCAGTACCCAATAAGCAAGGAAGCTAGGGAAGGAGTACGGCCACACATCAAAAGACTGATAAAGCTGGGGGTTCTTGTTGTCTGCCAGTCACCCTGGAATACTCCATACTCCCAGTAAAGAAGCCATGTACAGGAGACTATTGCCCTGTGCAGTGTCTTAGGTTTATAAACAGTCAAGTGCAGGATATCCACCCCACAGTTCCAAACCCTTATAACTTGCTCAGCTCCCTGGGCCCTGACAAAACTTGGTATACTGTCCTAGATTTAAAGGATGCCTTCTTCTACCTTACTTTGCACCCGGATAGCCAACCCCTGATCGCCTTCGAGTGGAATAATCCAGATGCTGGGATATCAGAACAGCTTACCTGGACCAGGTTACTGCAATGATTCAAAAATTCTCTTACCATCTTCGATGAGGCTTTACATCAAGACCTAAGCCTGTTTAGGCAGCAGCACCCACAGGTAACCCTGTTAAAATATGTCTATGACCTCCTCCTCGCAGCAACAACAGAGGAGGAGTGTCAAAGAGGAAGAGAGAAATTAGTGGCTGAATTAGGTAGACTGGAATATACACCCTCAGCTCAAAAAGCACAATTGTGTAAACAAAAAGTGACTTTCTTGGGCTATACTATAAAAGATGGCCAACGCTGGTTAACCAAGGCCAGAAAAAGGAGAGTAACTCAGATACCAGCCCCTGAGACTCGTAAACAACTCAGGGAATTCTTGGGCATGGCAGAATTCTATAGACTATGAATTCCAGGATTTGTCTCCCTAGCTGCACCACTATATTCTTTAACAAAAGGAAATGCTGAATTTACCTGGACTGATATCCATCAACAGGCTTTTGATAGCATAAAGCAGGCCCTTCTGTCAGCCCTAGCATTGGCCCTACCTAATATAGAAAAGCCAATTACCCTGTACATAGAAGAAAGGAGAGGGGTGGCATGAAGAGTGCTGAACCAAAAAATGCACCCCTGGAAACGACCAGTTCCTTACATATCAAAGAAATTGGACTCGGTAGCAAGTGGATGGCCTAGATGGCTAAAAGCCATAGAAGCGGCCGCCCTCCTGTTAAAAGATGTAGATAACACCTATATTCATTGCAGCACTATTTACCAAAGCAAGACTCTGGAAACAACCAAGATGCCATTCAACAGACGAATGGCTAAAGAAACTGTGGTACATATACACAATGGAATATTATGCAGCTGTCAGGAGAGATGAAGTCATGAAATTTTCCTATACATGGATGCACACGGAATCTATTATGCTGAGTAAAATAAGTCAGAGATAGAGAGAAAAACACAGAATGGTCTCACTCATCTATGGGTTTTAAAAAAATGAAAGACATTCTTGCAATTATAATTTTCAGACACAAAAGAGAAAAGAGCTGGAAGTTACAGCTCATCTCAGGAAGCTCACCACAAAAAGTGATGAGTTTAGTTAAAGAAATAACTACATCTTGAACTGTCCTAATACTGAGAATGTATGAGGGAAATGGAAAGCCTGTCTAGAATTCAGGCGGGGGTCGGATGGGGCGGAGGAAGATTTGGGACATTGGTGATGGGAATGTTGCACTGGTGATGGGTGGTGTTCTTCACATGACTGAAACCCAAACACAATCATGTATGTAATCAAGGTGTTTAAATAAAATTAAAAAACTATGCAGATAATATCACCTTGGGGCAGAAATTAACTGTAGTTGCCCCACATACCTTGGAAAGCATCATCAGGCAACCTCCTGATCATTGGCTCACCAACACCCACATCACCCACTACCAAAGCATCCTGCTTGACAAAGACAGAGTGACTTTTGGGCTACCCCATAGCCTAAACCCTGCTACACTCCTTCCGGATACCTCTAAGGACACAGTACTACACACCTGCCAGGACATCCTGGCTGAAGAAGCCAGGATCCGTCGAGACCTTCAAGATCAGCCTTTACTGCATTCAAAGGTAACCTGGTTTCCAGATGGGAACAGCTTTCTCCAGGAAGGTAAGAGGCAAGAGGGTACTCTCTGAAGTAATCTGGTCCCAGAGCCTCCCAGAGGGAACCTCGGCCCCAAAAGCTGAGCTAATTGCCCTAACTATGGCACATTGCCTAGCAGAAGGAAAGAGGGCAACCATATACACTGACAGTCATTATGCCTTTGCCACGGCCCATATACATGGAGCCATATACCAACAGAGGGGCTGCTAACTTCAGCTGGAAAGGAAATTAAATACAAAGAGCAAATATTAGATTTACTAACGGCTGTCCAGTTACCTAAGGAATTAGCCATAGTCCATTGCCTAAGACACCAGAGAGGAGAAGATTCAGTGGCAAAAGGAAACGAAAGGTAGATGAGGAAGCACGATCCGCCACCCTGCATGGATTGAAAGCCCTAACAGTCTCAGAAAAGGTCAGACTAAAAACCCAGGGAGAAAACGACTCTGTGAACCTTCAGGGAATGGAGATGGCAGCCTTGTCTTATGTACAACTCCTCCATCAGTTAACTCACTTAGGGCCAAAGAAGATGCAGGAGATACTGGACTCTCATATTTTTTCCTTAGCCCCTGAGAGGGCTAGAGAACTCACTGAACAAGTAGCAAAAGCCTGTCAGCCTTGCCAGCTAGTAAATCCTTACCCTATCAAAGGCATAGAAGGAAAAAGACTTCGGGGAAAGAGGCCAGGGCAGTTCTGGGAGGTTGATTTCACTGAAGTGAAAACTGCAAAGTATGGACTAAAGTATCTCTTAGCGTTTGTAGATACCTTTTCAGGATGGGTAGAAGCATTCCCCACTAAGCATGAGACTGCCCTAGTAGTGGCAAAGAAAATATTGGAAGAGATCCTCCCCGGCTTTGGGCTCCCACAGGTAATCGGGTCTGACAACGGACCTGCATTTGTGGCCCAGGTGAGTCAGGGCTTGGCCAGGATTTGGGGGATCAAAATTACATTGTGCATATCGTCACCAAAGCTCAAGGCAGGTAGAGAGAATGAATAGAACTATAAAAGATACCTTAACTAAATTGGCCTTAGAGACTGGTGTAAAAGATTGGACCATGCTCTTACCATATGCCCTTTATAGGGCCAGGAATACCCCCACCCCTTCTCTTTGTAACCTCATCCCCTTTGAAATCTTGTTTGGAACATTTCCACCTGTAAAATATCTAAACCCCCTTGACCTAGACTCATGTTCCTCTACTCCTTTGCTTATCAGGCTGAAGGCTCTTGAAGGGGTCCAACAGTCTGTCTGGAAGCAGCTTGCATCCACCTACCAGCCAGGGGACATCAAGGTGCCACATTCCTATAAGGTTGGGGACCCTGTGTACGTCTGGAGACATCAGACTCGAAACCTTGAACCTCGGTAAAAGAGACCTTTTATTGTCCTGCTGACTACCTCCATGGCGGTCAAAGTAGACGGCATCTCTGCTTGGGTCCATGCTACACACCTCAAGCCGGCCCCATGCCAGGACCTGAATGGACTTTGGAGAAAACTGATAACCCTCTTAAGCTTTGCTTGCACCGTCTAGATAAGTAACTGTAAAAATCTATTAGACACAGACTCATTACAGAAAATTAGCCCCCTACTGAGGGTTGATAATCCTCATGCACCCCAGCACCTGGATTGGGAGGTGCTCAATGGACAGGGATGTACGGTCTGGTCCGTACAGGGCCACTACCCTCCAGGAAGCTCGTGGCCGGATCTCTACCCTGACATATGTCAACTAGCGGCGGGACAGGATCCTGCCTGGGACGTGCCATACATACAGCCTTGGCCTAGTCACCATCTGCGTGGGAGTAATGTAGGCTATAGAGATAATAAGTTAGGATGTGTCAATATTAACAGGCAATGTGCTTTGCAAGAAATGGAATTTTGTTTGCCCTATAAACAACCAAAACGGCAAACTAGTTCAGGGATGTGGAGAATCCCACTCCTTTTATTGTGGTTCCTGGGGCTGTAAAACCACTGGACAGGCTTACTGGAATCCCACTTCTCCCTGGGATTGGATCAGAGTAACCTGCAACCACTCATCTCCAGGGGTAACACAGTGCCTGTGTGAGCAAGTTTGCCTACAAAATTGTAACATCCTCAAAATTTGCTTTACCCAGTCTGGGCGACAGGTTAAGCTCATTGATTGGATTAGGGACAGAACGTGGGGACTCTGACTCTTTGTATCTATCTCTTTCACTTTCTCTGGTGGCAATGATGGTTATGGTCAGGACCCAGGCTTACTCTTCCAAATTAGACTGAGGCTTACCAAGAGTAGCCCTGCTGCTTCCCCAGTTGCTGTCGACCCTAATAAGGCCCTGCTATCACACCCTCACCCACAACCAGCTCTCAGACCCCTACCATTGCCTCCTACAAGCATGTCAAGCTCTGTCCCCCTATCTCCCCCTTCTTCTATCTGGTCACCAACACCTCTTGGGCATACCTCCACTCTGCTCAATCTCATTCTGGGGGCTTATTCCACCCTCAATGTCACCCATAATGAGTTAACTAAATCCTGTTGGCTCTGCCTTTCCTCAGCCCCACCCTATTATGAAGGCATTGCCATTAATGCTTCCTATACTGAGACTACCAACAGTTCTTTATGTCCCTGGGAAACATCCATCTGCTAACACTGCAGGAAGTGTCTGGCCAAGGCCTCTGCGTGGGCACCGTCCCAGCAGACAAGCAGTTTCTATGTGCCTCCACTCGGGTAATTTCTCCTACCACTAATGCTAACAAGTGCCTGATGGGCTTGCAGTACGGGTCTCAACCCCATGCATTTCTGCATCTGTTTATAATTCTTTAAACCACTATTGTGTTATGATCCGACTATATCCCAGAGTGCTATATCATGATTCTCAAACCTTTGAGGAATAACAGTCAGGACGTTTTAGCAGATTAAAAAGAGAGCCAGTATCTCTCACACTGGCTGTACTCTCAGAAGCAGGAGTTGCAGCAGGAATTGGCACAAGTACAACTGTGCTCTTAAGGGAGGCTGATCAAATCAGTCAGCTTGAAACAGCCATCAGGCAGGACCTAAGAGAAATAGAAACCTCAGTTTGAGCTCTCAAGGACTCACTAACTTCCCTGTCAGAAGTTGTTCTCCAGAATAGAAGGGGGTTAAATCTCCTCTTTGAACAGGAAAGTGGACTATGCGTGGCCCTCAAAGAAGAATGTTGTTATTATACAGATTACACTGGAGTCGTACAGGCATCTATGGACAGACTTAAAAAGAGGCTAGACGAAAGGGAACAAAAATCCCGGGTTCAAGACAATTGGTTTCAGTCCTGGTTTAAGCACTCCCCCTGGCTAACAACTCTTATATCTGCCATTACAGGCCTGCTTGTGCTCCTGCTGCTATTATTGACTATAGGACCCTGCATCATTAATCGTCTTGTTACTTTCATTCAAGAACGAGTGGGGGCGGTAAAATTAATGATTATTAGGCAGCAATATGAGGCACTTAATCAAACAACCCAAGATCTCTAGGATTAGAGATCGAACAAAAGAAAGGGGGGATGTAAAGGAAAAGTTTTCCCTGAATTTCCTGACTGCCCTGATCACCTACCCCCCTTCACAATTCTGGAAACTTGTAGACTCAGTTACAGTTTAACTTTCTTTCTGTTCCTACATGGTTTTAACCTGGTCGTGTTAACCCTGTAAGCTTGCACCTGAACCTTGCAAAAATGTGATTGAGCAAATGCCAGATGTCATGTACTTCCTAAAGCAAATCAATCTACTGTAACTTTCTATTGTTTGAAACACTATATACAGCTTGTAAGCTCATGGCTCGGGGCTGGCAGTTTCTGGCTTATGCTGGATTCTAGCACAGCCCCTGCATATGCTTAAAAATAAACCCCCTGCTTTTGCATGAGACTGTGGTCTTGGTGTCTTTGAATGGTGCATCATTCTCATGGAATTAACAGAGTAAATACTGGCTATCAGGGAAGTCAGGCAGAGAGCTGATTCCTATGTTTTTGGAGGAGTCTGCCCTGCTGTGGGATTGGCTACTGGGAGAAGCTGAGGGTCCTGTTGGCTTGGCGTGTTTTTCTCTCTGGACTCCTGAAGCTCTATTCAGAGAGCTAGGAAGGGCCCCCCAAAAACTGTCCCTTGGAGCCACTCAGCCCGAAAGTCGAAAAAAATATGGAGTAAGTAAAGACCAGATATCAGGGACACCAGGCAGAGAGCTGACTCCTTTGTATGTGGAGGAGTCCACCCTGCTGTTAGATTGGCAACAGGAAAAAGCTGAATAGACCTGTTGGCTTGGAGTTTTTCTCTTCTCTGATCTCCTGAAGCTCTCCTCATAAAGCTCATAAGGGCTCCCTCCCAAAAATGTCTCCTAGAGCCAATCAGACCAAAAGGCCAAGAAAGGAGTGAGTAAAAATCATTACTAAGGGACGAGAGGCCTAGAACTGATACTTTGTCTGTGAAGGAGTTAGCCCTGCTGTGATATTGTCAATTTTGAGAAGCTGAAGGGACCTGTTAGTGTGGCGTTTTTTATTCTCTGATCCTGAATCTCTCCTCAGAAGGCTAGGAATTGTTCAAAGAAACTTTCAACTGGACCAACTCAAGCCGAAAGGCCAAGAAATACAGAGTAAAAAAGAGCTATCAGGGATGCAAGGCAGAGAGATGACTCATTTATGGAGGAATTAGCTTTGCTGTTAGAGACTGGGAGAAGCTGAAGCGACCTGTTGACTTGGAAATCTTCTCTACTCTGATCACCTGGAACTCCCTCATAGGGCTAGGCAGGGCCCTCAAAAAATAGTCTCCTGGAGCCATTAAGGCTGAAAGGCCAAGAAAGACAGATTGAGTAAAATCGGGTATCAGGAATGCCAGAAGTGCTGGAGTTGTGTCTGTGGAAGAGTCCACCCTGCTGTGAGACTGGCATCTGGGAGTAGTGGAAGGAACCTGTTGGTTTAGAATGTTTTTCTTCTCTGAACTCCTGAAGCTGTCCTCAGAAGAATAGAAAGGGAACCAAATAACTGTCTTCCAGAAGCACTTTGGCTAAGAGGCTAAGAATGAAAAAGTGAATAAAAACAGGTTATCAGGGAGGCCAGGCAGAGAGCTGACACCTTTGTCTGTGGAGGAGTTGGCCCTGCTGTGATATTGGTGACTGAGAAATGCTGAAGGGAATGGTTGGCTTGGTGTGTTTCTTTCCTCTGATCTCCTGAATCTCTCTTCAGAGAGCTGGGAAGGGTCCAAAAAAACTGTCTTCTGGAGCAACTCAAGCCTAAAGGCCAAGAAAGATGGAGTGGCTATCAGGGAAGTCAGGCAGAGAGCTGACTCCTTTCTCTTTGGAGGAGTCTGCCCTGCCGTGAGTTTGGTGACTGGAAGAAGCTTGGGGTCCTGTTGGCTTGGCATATTTCTCTTTCTGGAATCCTGAAACTTTACTCAGAGAGCTAGTAAGGGCCCCAAGAAACTGTCTCTTGGAGCCGCTCAGGCTGAAAGGCCAAAAAATAAGGAGTGAGTAACAACCAGCTATCAGGGACACCAGGCAGAGTGTTGACTCCTTTGTGGAGGAATCCGTCCTGTTATGAGATTGGCGACAGGTAAAAACTGAATAGACCTATTGGATTGGCGTTTTTCTCTTCTCTGATCTCCTGAAGCTCTAGTCAGAGGGCTAGGAAGCTCCCCCCAAAAAATAACGGTCTCCTGCAGCCACTCTGGCTGAAAAACCAAGAAAGAAGGAGTGAATTGTTGTGTATGTAAACATTTCAATGGGATTGTGTTACTGACCCTACCCTGATCGTTGATTGTGCCCTACCTTAGGGTGTGACCTGGCATTCTGCTCCCACCCTAGGGTGGTACCTGATTCTGCTCCCACCATTGGGTGGTATTTGATCCCACCATTGGGTGGTACCTGATTCTGGGGGATAAAAGCAAGGGTCCGTGGAAGGCGAGAGACTTTTTGGCTGGAACTGATGCTAAGGCTTTTGGCTTCAGTCTTGTCCTCCAAATAAAGCTGATATTTTCACAAGCCTGACTGTCTGCTAGCCTTTTACCCGCCACTTCACCTCAGAACTGCCGGCTGAACAGGGTGGCAGACGCGTGCTCCGAACTGGAGGGAAAGACCTTATTTTCCATACCTCCAACAGTCAACCCCATCAAGGGCTGACTTGCAACATAATGGCGCCCAAACAGGCTGAACCTAGACCCTCAAAAATTGTAAGTGAAATACTTTATTGAAAATTTCCTCTGCTGATCATTAGATGGTTTCTGTGGTTAGTCATGTGGATTCAGCCACCTTTTTGCATACACACTGGTTCTCTATTATACAAGTGGATTATTCCATTTTGTTTTAAACTAATTGGTTTGGATCTAAGGAAAATCACTGCAGTTGGATGGTTGTGGTCTATATTTCAAATAAAATTTGATTGCCTCCAACCGTCATAATTTGTGGCATAGTTTGTGGAATTTTTGTGTTGGCTAATGTTATCGTGAGCATAGGTATTTGCTGGTATTTAGGAAATATAAAGTGTAGAAATGGTGAGGCTAAAACCAGTATGGATAATAAGGAAATTGTTCTGATGAAAATTCAGACCAAGGTGCAGGATGACAGTCAAAAATATAGGCATTTTTCCTGGAAGAAAAACAGCTCAGACTAATAATCCGAATACAAATCTTAACAGAAATGACCAACCTCCAGCGCTAACTCCACAAATGAAGCCTGAATCTAGTGAATCGCATGGCAGTGACTCAGACAATGATAAACCTCTGGTGCTAACTCCACGAGTGAGGCCTGATTCTATTCACAAAATTGAATCGCAAAACAGTGCAGATTCAGACAATGAACCACACGAACAACTTCAGAGCTCTATTCAGAGTAATTTTGATAAACTGGCTTCATCCCCTTTACACGGGGTAAATGTTTCTATGTACTCCTTCAGATGGAAGAATTAGATCGGTTTAGAAAATCATGTAAAGAGTATGGCCCAACATCACCATACAGTGTGGAGTTACTAAAACTTTGGAGTTATAACTCATCTTATACTTTGTATGATTTTAAAACAATCACTAATATATGCCTGTCATCTAAACAGTGAATGGAATGGGAAATGTTCTATTCAGAAGGTTTAAAATCCAAATTATATAGCCTGGGTGGTACAAAAACAAGTGGCATGAGTTTCTCTATCATATGAATTATTGATGGCAGAAAATCAATTTGCAAATATTCAGACACAAGCAGCTTTACCTAAATAAATCTTAAATTTAATTAGGGATATTGCATTGTCTTCATGGGAAAAATGATTCTAACAGCATTGGTAGAGGAAACTTTTTAAAAATTACCCAAGGCCCTTATGAACCATTTGTAGCATTTGTGGGTTAGCATAAAGATGTGCTGAAGATACAAATCAAAGATGAGGAGATGAGAAACTTTCTAATAAAATCTTTGGCTTATTATAATGCAAATTCGGCCTGTAGATTAGTATTGAATACATTAAATGAAAAGGCAGATGTGAATGATTTCCTTTATGCCTGTCGGAATGTCTATGGGGAACACCAACACCCACTCCACTTAGACTCAGTACAAACCTTCTCAGTTACCAAGGGAACAATGCCTTTCTACCCCTGGGGATAAAGCACTTCCCGAAAACCTAGTCTTTGCCCAAAATGCAAAAACGGTCACCACTGGGTAAAAGATTGCAGATCCGGAAACCTTATTGATAATAACCTAAGGAGAGGTTTCAACACAATCCCCAGGAGGCAAATCGTCTGTTACCATTGTGGAAAACAGGGGCATATCAAAAGGAATTGCCTTCTTTTTTAAATTCAGCTCCTCAAGGACACACATACAAGATGCAGGGAAATGCCCACAGGGCCTCACCCAGGCCCTTCCAAATCAGGGGCAGAGTCCACAAACAATGATCCTTCCAAGCCCAGCTCAAGAAAATTCATCACGATAAGGGAATTAATTCACTCTACATCAGAGAGCGCCAGATTAGACATATTATGCCCAGAGTACATTACAATTTATCCAGGAGCATGCCCTTACAAGTTAGACACTGGCATTGTGGGCCCACGACCCCCAGATACTATGGGTTTGATTCTTGGAAGAAGTTCCCTAAAACATAAAGGGTAAATCAATAACCACTGGTGTCATTGACTCAGATTCAACAGGAGAAATCATTGCAGTTATTATCGTACCAGTTACGTGGATCTTTAAGAAGGGGAAGCAATTGCCCAGATAGTGATAGTGCCTTATGTCAAATGTGGGAACTCAGATAAGAAAAGAATTGGATCAAATACAGAATACTCAAGACACTAACAACAGTAATATTGCTGAGGTCTTCAGGGCAGCAAACAAGAATTTAGCTGTCACACACTATACATTGAGTGAGACTGATGGTAGTGATAAACCCTTACACTCCGAGATGCAAAAGGGAAGACAGGAACCTGTCTTAACTGGGCTCCAAAATATAGGAAACTCGTGCTACATGAACTCAATATTGCAATGCTTGTATAATATTTCAGACTTGACTCAGTATTTTCATCAAGATCATTATAAAAAGGATATTAATAGGAAAAATCCAATGGGGCATGAAGGTAAATTGTTCGAAAAATTTGGTCGGCTCATCAAAACCATGGGAAATGGATTTCATAGATATATTAACCCTGAAAACTTCAAAGTAACAATTGGTTTACATAATGACCAGTTTGCTGGACACAATCAGCAGGATCCACACGAACTACTGATGTTTCTAATAGAGGGAATAAATTAGGATTTTCTTACTGTAAATCTAATGACAGATAAAACTATACATCTTGTGAAAAATGACAATAATAAACAATTTAGTCCAGAACACCAAAAGGCTCTCAAATCTATTATTTATGATCTCTGTGAAGGACAATATAAATCTATACTACAGTGTCTCACATGCCACCAAAAGTCTGAGGTTTATGAGACATTTGTTCATTTGTCTCTGGCTGTCATATCTACAGATAAATGTACATTACAGGAATGCCTCTCTGAATATTTTTTAAAGAAGAGTTAAGGGATGAAAACAAAGTTCAGTGAAACAGGTGCAACACTAGAAGGAATTTTTCAAAGAAAACATATTTATGGAAACTGCCACCAGTACTACTAATACACTTGAAACTTTTTGCTTTTGATGGTAAACAAAAAAATTACACACTCATGTGGATATCCTTTTAGAAAGCCTCAATTTAGTAGAATTAACTTCAGAGAATAAAAGCAATATTAAGAAATACAACTTATCATTAGTGTCAAACCCTTAGGGTAAAGTTCACTATGGACACTGTACTTCATACTGTAAAATTGCTGCAAGACAACACTGGATCAATTTCGATGACAAGAAGATCAAAAAAAGTCCCTAATACATTGGTGAAATCCACAGCAGCATACATCCTGTTTTATACTTCTTAAAGATCTACAATGAACAGCAGATAATCATTTCACTTCCTTATCGGTTGCTATTAATGCTCTACGATTCTTTCCACAGGCATGACCAATGAATAGGATTGAAAATCATGGATGCCCCAATATGTTTTCTTGTATGGTGGATTTATGTCTTAATTTTATTACTGATCAAAGTCTCAGTTAATTATGGAATCTTACAATTTAATTTAGTCAAGTTTCACCTGAAATAAAAATTTCTCATCGTATTAATGTTGTTTTTCTTTTTAGGTATACTCATTGAATGACTTTCACTCTTTTTATTCTAACATCATTGCTTTATTTCCTCAATTTAGGTTTTAAGACGAAAATAAATTCATAATGTTGACATAACAGTTCTTTTTAGCTGGACTTTCTTCACAGTGCTTCTTGCCTATGATTATCATAGAGTTACTGTTATACAATAACTTTGTATATATACTGTTATACACTTATAGTAGTGTTTTTATGTTTGCATTATGCATGGAATTCTCTTTCAGATCTTCTCTCTCATTAAAAAATCTAAACAGTTTGCCGGCTTACATTTTAAATCGCTTTTATTTGATTCAACTGAAGTTTTTTTCTTTTGCTCTATTTTAGATCCTTTCCAACAAATATTTTTTGGTATGAGTGAGTGTTATGGCCATATTTTTTGTGAAGTCTGTATGTGTATGTCTTGTTCAGTGTCTGTCAGTTTTGCATATTTTGTATATAGTTCCCTTTTCCCTAACTTTATCTTCCCCAATTTAGTCTTCCTTAGCTTTCCCTCTCTCTTCCTAGTCCTTAATATTTAATTTTCAGGATTCCCTTTATATGTGCAAATCATCTCCTTCACCCACAACTACAAGCCTCCTAATCTCGGCCTGAGGAAGAAATCCGTGACTGTTGTAGTTTTGTACCATGTTTGCTGCAAACTTGTTGGAAATGAAGCCACCCGGAATTTGTTTCACAACGTAACCCCAGAAAAAAGATCCATGGATAAGACCCACATTCTCTGGATCCCAGTTATACTGTGCTATCTGAATTTCTGGTTTTCCATCCACATACACAGTGCTATTGTTGACCATTTCTACAATGGCTACCCCAAGACTGCAACGATCCTATAGGAAATGCAGAAGCACAAGCAACTCATGATGGCAATGATGTAACGCTTGGGGATGCCCCAACACATGGATGCCTATACTGGCCTCCCTTCTTCATTCAGCTTGATCTTATTACCAGTGCCAGGCTTCAACCCACTTTTCCAGAACCATCAAGTGTCTTTAGCCAGTCTTTTTGGAGTTTCAGACCCCTCATCTTTACAGATTGGTATTGGTCTCTGTTGAAATTTCACCTTTTGTATTTTTCTTATAATTGTAATCCTTTGAATTTATATTTGATACTACATTTCTTTTGACTATTGTAATTAATGTTTTTCTATTTTAGTTTTTAATCTTAGGAATTGATGTTGTATTACATTAGGGTTTTGCTTTCTTGACTTTAGTTTAGTGGGTTAGATATTGTTGTCTATAATTTCCAAAATAATATTTTTGTCTCTTCTCAGGATTTTTTGCATGGGCGCATCATAGGCAAAAATACTAGGTTTAAAAGGAGGTTCTATCCATTTTGGATGGACCCTCAAGTTGTTTATTTACACATGGAAGTCCTTTGCCTTAAACATTTTGTTCTGGTTTGTGACTTAAGCTCCCATCTATAAATAATTGATCGTATTTGGTACATCAGTTTCATATCTCATATGAACTTCTGTCTGGACTAAGAACTTGGATTAAGTTCAGATGCAATTGATCATCATTGCAGTGGCCACCCACTGTGCAGGGGTATATGCTTATTCCTCCAAAATAAGGGCCTAATTCAATGCCCTTAAAGATGGGCTTTCTGGTCTACTGGACTTGAATGGAAAATGGGGCCGGAGAGATAGCATTGAGGTAAAGCATTTCCCTTGCATACAGAAGGTCGGTGGTTGTTCGAATCCTCACATACCATATGGTTCCCTGAGCCTGCCAGGGGCGATTTCTGAGCATAGAACCAGGAGTAACTCCTGAGCGCTGCCAGGTGTGACCCAGAAACCAAATACCAAAAACCAACCACAACAACAAATAAAGAAAAGGTGCTTCTTCTCGCCTGCTGCGCAACCTTTCTGGCATCTCTTCGAAGGATCTATGTCTACGGATTACAATTGGGCTTTCTGCTTACCCCGGGCACGCCCCATCGCCTACTAGATCCTTGATCATTGAATTTCAGATTCTCCATCTGCTTCTCTAAGGAAGAATTTACTTGGAATTATTCATCTTGTATGTTGTAAATCTATAATCTCAGGAGCTTGTAATTGATTCCTTGACATATGTTCTGGTTTTAGACACCCTGTGTTTAGGTTAGAATTTTTCCTTTACATTTTCCTGTGATGCGCTTATGCAAATAGCCGCTCTTTTATTATTGACTAGTTTTTCCTTTAATAATTGTAGACAATATTACTTACTTTTGTATATTATTGTTTGTTTACTAAAACAAATAAGGGAATTGTTGTGTATGTAAACATTTCAATGGGATTATTATGTTATTGACCCTACCCTGATTGGTGATTTTGCCCTACCCTAGGGTATGACCTGGCATTCTGCTCCCACCCTAGGGTGGTACCTGATTCTGCTCCCACCATTGGGTGGTACCTGATTCCACCATTGGGTGGTACCTGATTCTGGGGGATAAAAGCAAGGGTCTGTTGAAGGAGAGGGGCTTTTTGGCTAGAACTGATGCTGAGGCTTTTGGCTTCAGCCTTGTCCTCCAAATAAAGCTGATATTTTCACAAGCCTGGCTGTCTGCTAGCCCTTTACCCGATGCTTCACCTCAGAACCGCTGGCTGAACAGAGTGGCAGACGCATGCTCCAAGCTGGAGGGAAAGTCCTCATCCTCTATCACTCCATCAGTCAACCCCATCAAGGGCTGACTTGCAGCAGTGAATAAAAATTGACTCCAGGGACTTGAGGAAGAGTGCTGACTTCTTTGTCTGTGGAGGAGTCCGCATGGCTGTGATATTGGGGACAGGGAGAATCTGAAGGGACCTGTTCGTGTGGTGTTTTTTTTTTATTCTCTGATCCTAAATCTCTCCTCAGAAGGCTAGGAAGTGTTCAAAGAAACTGTCAACTGGTGGCCGGCGAGGTGGTGCTAGAGGTAAGGTGTTTGCCTTGCAAGCGCTAGCCAAGGAAGGACTGCAGTTCGATCCCCCGGCATCCCATATGGTCCCCCTCAAGCCAGGGACAATTTCTGAGCACTTAGCCAGGAGTAACCCCTGAGCATCAAACGGGTGTGGCCCAGAAAATCAAAAAGGAAGGGAGAAAGAAAGAAAGAAAGAAAGAAAGAAAGAAAGAAAGAAAGAAAGAAAGAAAGAAAGAAAGAAAGAAAGAAAGAAAGAAAGAAAAAGGAAGGAAGGAAGGAAGGAAGGAAGGAAGGAAGGAAGGAAGGAAGAAAGAAAGAAAGAAAGAAAGAAAGAAGAAAGAAAGAAAGAAAGAAAGAAAGAAAGAAAGAAAGAAAGAAAGAAAGAAAGAAAGAAAGAAAGAAAGAAAGAAAGAAAGAAAGAAATGTTTCTCATATCTGATCTCCTGAATATCTCCTCAGAGGACTAGAAAGGGACCCAAATAACTGTTTCCTAGAGGCTCAGGCTGAAATGCTAAGAAAGACAGAGTGAATAAAAACCGGCTATCAAGGAGTCCAGACAGAGGGCTGACACCTTTATCTGTGGAGAAGTCCTCCCTGTTGTGAGATTGGCAACTGGAAGAAGCTGAAGGACCTCTGTTTGGAATGTTTCAGTTCTCTGATCTCCTGAAGCTTTCCTCAGAGATTCAGGAAGGGCCAAAAAAAAAAAAAAAAACCTGTCAACTGGATCTACTTAGAACGAGAGGCCAAGAAAGGAGTGAGTAAAAACCTGATGTCAGGAACGACAGGCATAGAGCTGACTCCTTTGTATGTGGAGGAGTCTGCCCTGCTGTGAGTTTGGTGACTGGGAGAAGCTAAAGAGACCTGTTGGCTTTGAGATTTTATCTTCTATAATATCATAAAGCTCTCCTCAGTGGGCTATCAATGGCCAAAAAATACTGTCTCCTGGAGCCACTAAGGTCAAAAGGCCAAGAAAGACAGAGTGAGTAACAACTGGCTATCAGGAACGCCAGGCAGAGAGCTGACTCCTTTGTCTATGGAGAAGTGAGTCCTGCTGTATGAGTAGCTAGTGGGAGAAGCTGAAGTGACCTATTTGCCTGGCATATTTCTCTTTTCAAATCACCTAATGCTATCCTCAGAGGGCTAGTAAAGGCCCCAAAACTGTATCCTAGATTCACTCATGCCGAAAGGCCAAGAAAAATGGAGTGAGTTAAAACCTGATATCAAGTATGCCAGGCAGAGAGCTGACTCCTTTGTCTGTGAATGAGTCTGCCCTGCTGTGATATTGGCGACTGGGAGAAGCTGAAGGGACCTGTTGACTTTGCGAGTTTATCTTTTCTAAACTCCTGAAGCACTCCTCAAAGGGCTAGGAAGGGCGCCAGAAAACTATCTCCTGGAGCTAATCAGGCTGAAAAGCCAAGAAAGATGGAGTGAGTTAAAACAGGCTATCAGGGATGCCAGGAAGAGAGCTGATTCTATTTTCTTAGGAGGATTCCCAACTGCTCTGAGATTGCCAGCTGGAAG
>NC_064868.1:21922672-21989394 GCF_024139225.1 Suncus etruscus | reverse complement strand
TATGAGAACCTGGCAGAAATGTACACATTCTTGGACTCTTATAACCTTCCATGGTTGAATAAGGAGGATATAGCCACCCACAGAATAAGAGAAACTATTTACCCAATACCCATCAGACAGGGGGCTAATGTCAAAAATATACAACGTGCTGACAGAACTTAATAAGAATAAAACATCTAACCCCATCAAAATATGGGGAGAAGAAATTAGCAGATTTTCATCAAAGAAGAAATACAAATGGCCAAAAAGACACATGAAAAAATGCTCCACATCACTAATAATCAGAGATATGCAAATCAAAACTACAAGAGGCACCATCTCACACCACAGAGACTAGCGAACATCACAAAGAACAAGAACAATCAGTACTGGCAGTGATGTGGAGAGAAAAGTAATTTATTCACTGCTGAGTGGAATGCCATCTAGTCAAGCCATTATGGAAAACAACATATACATTCTTCAAAACACTGGAAATTGAGTTCCCATATTATCCAGCTATTCCACTTCTTGGGATATATCCTAGGAACACAGAAAAATATAATACAAAAAATCCCTTCCTCACACCTGTATTCGTTGAAGCGTTATTTACAATAGCCAACTCTGGAAACAACCAAGATGTCCTTCAAAAGATGAATGGCGAAAGAAACTGTGGTACATATACACAATGGAATATTATGCAGCTATCAGGAAAAATGAAGTCATGAAATTTTTCTATACATGGATGCACATGGAATCTATTGTGTTGAGTGAAGTAAGTCAGAGGGAGAGAGATAGATAGAATTGTCTCACTCATCTATGGTTTTAAGAAAAATTAAAGACATTACTATAATAACGTCCAGAGATAATAGAATTAAGGGCTGGAAATGCCAGAAGGACCTGCTCACAATTTGAAGCTCACCACAAAGGGTGGTGAACGCTGTTAGGAAAATAACTACACTAACAACTAGCAATGATAGTGTTAATGAATAAGAGAAGTAGAATGCCTGTCATGAATACAGGCAGGTGTAGGGAAGGAAGGGACATCAGTTGTGGGAATGTTGCACCAGTGAAGTGGGTGTTCTTTATATGATTGAAAACCAACGACAACCATGCTTGTAATCATGGTGCTTAAATAAACAAAAAAAATAACAACCATGTCCAGAGCACTCTACAGAGTCATTGCAGTTTTTATAAAAATACTCATATTTTTAAAAGACATAGACCAAAGCTTTTGAAATTTTACATAAAGTAATATCCCCCTGAACAGTTAAAGCAATCCTCAGAGAAATTATGTGGTAGTTATATCTTTTTTCTGTTTCAGATTATATTATGAAGATGTAGTCATCAAAAGTGTGGTTCTGGAATAAGGAATGTCTTTTAGACCAATAGAATCAAAAAAAGTCCAGAAGCAGATTCCCAGGTATAAAGACAGTTAATTTTCTTTTTGTTTGTTTTTTTGTTGTTGTTTGTTTTGAGGCCGAACCCTGTTATGCTCAGGGGTTACTCCCAGCTATGTGCTCAGAAATCATTCCTGGACTGGGGGACCATATGGGACACCTGGATCGAACCCAGGTCCATCCTGCACACCCGAATGCAAGGCAAATATCCTACCACTGTTCTAGCTCCAGCCCTGAACACTTAATTTTTCAAAATAAGGAAATACTATTAGGTGGGGCAAAAATTAATCTTTAACAAATGGTATTTGGAAAACTGGTTAGTCATATGAAAAAATAACAACCTTTTTTAACAACAGACCTGAAACCTTAAATTATGTTGATCAAAACATAGGCACAGTAAATTATAACATGTAAGCTGTGGTGTTTTCAATGTTGAATTGCCATTGGCCAAGCAAATGGAAGCAAAAATGAGCAAATGAACTGTATCAAAATAAACTCCTTCAAAGATAGTGGGGATTTGGGAGAAAAGGGACACTCATTCATTGCTGATGGCAATGTCAACTGGTTTAGCCTTCTTGAGAAACAATGTGAATCCCTACTCAAAAATATAAAAATTTATCTTCCTTGAGCCCCCAAAAATTCTATTTCTTGGAATATTTTCCAAGGATGCAAAATCTCTACTCAGGTCCTATATTCATTGCTACACTATTTACAGTATAAAATATAACTATAACTCAAGAACCCAAGAACATCTAACTGGATAAAATAACCTGTGGTGTGAATACACAATGGGCTATAGCTTGACTTTAAAAAAATGAAATCATACAATTTGGAGCTATATCAGAGGGATCTAGAGAATGTCATTTTGAGTGAAGTTAGTTAGAAGGAAGAAGACAGACATGGAATGATCTCTTTCATATGTGGAATAGAAAGGTACATAGGAGGGAGATAGCAAATGCCTAAAGACAATAGAAATTGTGCACTGGTCTTCAGCTTACCTCCAGGGGAGGAAATAAGATGAGGACACAAGGACAATGTTGGAGAGAAGGGGACATTCTACTGAAGGGTGTGGTGCTGGAATGTTTTCAGTGTTAAACCTAACCATTGATAGTTTTGTAAACGTTGGGGAATAAAATAAAATAAGATTTTTACAAAAGTTAAAGAGTTGCTCTTGAAATTCTTATCCAGTCTTATTTGACCATATTTAATATTAATATAATATCTTCATTTCTTAGCCTGCTTTACTGGAATCCAAAATTATTTTAAGATTGAGTTTCCATTTTCAAAACCTAAATGAAACATTAACACTGAAGAAAATCAGAAACAGATACTGAATCTTCAAGGCTGCCCAGGAACCATGTTGAACAGAGATTGAAGTAAGGTTGGCAATGCAATTTTGTATGCTACTCCTTTATGGCAGACACACAGCTCTGTGTTCAGCTATTCCTTATTGACTTGCAGTTCACAGTCAGTTTTTGTTCCCTATACAACACTAACGTAAGGATTTTATTTTAATAGGCTATAATACCTACTGGTATTTCAGAGTGTTAGGATGGGGCAAGAAATAAAATGCATTTTCTTCATTGTGAAACATGTCATCTGTCTACATATTATATATCAAGGATATTTGATTTCTATTAGAAGACAGAAAGAGTGGAAGGAGTGCATATGTGGTGGATATAGGCTTGGATAAATGTAAAGCTGAAAAGATTCTCTAAACAAAAGTGTAAGGTATTTAAGGTTGATTATTATAACCATGGCCCACAAGTAGTTGCCATTTCCCTTTCTTTCTGCATGCTGTTTTGACTTTTCCTTTCAAAGAAACTCTGACTTGGATCACATAACTAACTTTAGTCCTTAGGAGATATGGTGTACTAACATACTTTTCCTTCTCTTGGAAACTGTTGCAAAGTGAACAGATTCCTACTACTGAGCTAAGAGATTAAAGGCACAAAAACAGCTGAATTATTACCTAACACCATGGCTGGTAGGCAGCCCGGATACAGAGCCTTATGGTTAACCTGAATCTGAACACAGATGCAAGAGGGAAACCAGATTCAAAAGAGTGGTGAGTGAAGTTAGAGAAATAACTCCATTACCAACTGCAATAACAATGGTATTGAGTGAGAGAGGTAGAATATCTGTCTAGAATACAGGCAGGGGGTGGGGGAGGAGGGGATGAGGGACATTGGTGGTGGGAAGGTTGCACTGGTGAAGAGGGGAGTTCTTTTTTCTATAACTGAAACCCAACTACAAATTGTGGTTGTAATCACAGTGCTTAAATAAATATATTATAAAAAGAAAAGAAATTTTAAAAAATTATGCAAAAGAATGAGTACTCTATAATCTCAGTATTAGGATTCATCTAATGTAGTCAAATTCACAGAAGCAAAATGTAGAATTGTGGTTGCCAGGGGCAGGAGAAATTGAAACAGCAAAGTCTTAAAGAATACATAGATCACCTATACAGATAAGCCTGTCTTCTATACAGATAAGCCTCCCGAAAATGCTTGGAACACACCTAACCAAGACATGTCACTGAGTCAGGTGGATTAAATCAAAAGACCAACCAAGGTCCTACAGTCTCAGGAGAAGCTTCTTTTTTTGAAACTGCGAGATACAAAGTTGTTCATGGGGGTGCCCAGAGTGATAGCACAATGGAGAGGGCATTTCCCTTGCATATGCCCAATGCAGCTTTGATCCCAGCATCCCAGGTGGTCTCCAAAGCTGCCAGGAGTGATTTCTGAGTACAGAGCCAGGAGTAACCCCTGAGCACCACCGGGTGTGACCCAAAACCTAAACAAAAAGAAAAGTTCTTTATGGTTGAGTTTTAGTCACACAATAATCCAACACCCAACACTTCATACGTGTTCATTTTCTGCCACTAATGTCTCCAGTTTTCCTTCAGGCCCGCTCAGGAGAAAATGTTACCATTTCCTTTACTTCCCAGAAGAATGACAATTGGAGGTTTTAGCCAGAATTAGGATTTTTTTTACCAGACATGACCATTCTATCAGAGAGAACTTTTTATATAGCAGATTAAACTACTATTTACAGATAATGTATTTTTCATCATCTTATTCTCCTCATCATGACTCTCCATTTTCTTCCCTTGAATCCCCAGATCACTAATTATCCCACCACTCCTCAACTCAGGCGATATCACCAACCCTTCCAATACCATTCAATGCTACTAGTTTTGTTATACACACTTACATAGACTCTCCATATACATGCAATTACATTTTTCATGTGACATTAATTTGATTACTGAACAACCATAAAAGAATCTGGATGGGTAAGAAAAATTTTCCTCTTCTAAAACAAAGAGAACAAAGTTATGCAAAGTGATTACAGCCCAGATATCTACTGTATATAATAGAGGTAAGTTTATGAGACTCTATGCTTCAAAACTGCCTTAGTATACATCCTTACTAAATATTATTGTAAAAATAAGAACATGGTAGGAAAATAACAATTTCAACCTGGCCTAGATTGCCAACCTATGAGATTTAGATCTCATATTAATGTTTTTTGTCTTACTTCCCTAAGTTCAGTGTAATTTATTCTACAGCAATAACTAATACAACCCCAGTGAGCTTTATTTTAAAAGTAGCTGACAAAAATCAGAATTATATTATTCTCATCATGTTTAAAATTTGAATATTGTTGCCTGCAGTAGATGTGCTGAAAAGAAAAACAAGTTCTATTCATAAGAGCAAGTAAAATTTATTGTCACTTATGTACATTTCTCTGAAGACTGTATTTCGGTATCATTATCTTAAGGGTTGAAAGTGTTGAATCTATAGTTTTACACTGAAATAACTTAGAATAAAAATATCGTGCTTGGAATACAGTAGCTCTTTGTCAAAACATGTTCTCAAAAAAGCAAAACACTGAATAAGGACAATAAATGCACTTGGGCATATCAATATTAACAATCAAATCCAAGAAAAGGCTTAAGAGTAGCAGAATTTTGCCCCAAATTTGTTTATTGGTAGTATCTTAAACTGGTTGTTTTTAAGAAACATCAAATGAAAATATCTGAAAAGTGTGTATAGAAGTTGCCTTTTTGAAATAGACATTTGCATTTATGAGGAAATTTCCAATTGTAAGGGTCTCTCACTCTCTGTACAATGAAGAGGAGTATAACCAACTGAGTCAAAATTCTTAACAAAGCTTCCCAACATGTCACCATTTATTATATGTTGCCCTGGCCTATAAACTTCCAGAAATGATTCTATCTACCAACACCTTCCTTTACCTTTAGTAATGGGTAATATTTAAAGTGGGACATGTGTCATTTGATGAAGTTATTTTAGTTTTTCTGGGTTTTGAACAAGTATACAGGAGGTACATATCTTACTTAAATTTTAATCTTTTTTTTCTGCTGTTAAACAGACTTTGCTTCAGATGGGGAGGATTTTTCTCAGTCAAGAACTGAGAAGCGGGGCTGCAGCGATGGCACAGCAGTAGGGCGTTTGCCTTGAACGTGGCTGACCCAGGATGGACCACGGTTCAATCCCTCAGCGTCCCATATGGTCTCCCAAGCCAGTAGCGATTTCTGAGCACATAGCAAGAAGTAACCCCTGAGTGTTACTGGGCATACTCTCCCCACCCCACACCAAAAGAACTAAGAATATTAATTTCTGAATCTCTACACTGGACAGGTGCATGAAAATACTTCCTGGAATACTATAACTGTGCTGTATATTGCCTGAAAGAAGGGGCTACGTGATTCACATATTTCGGAAAGTTTATTTAAACTTATACTTTCAAAGTGTACATCTTGGGCCCAAGGAAAGAGTCAATGACAAAGAGCATGTGCCTAGCAATTGAGAGAACATGATTTCAATCACGGTTGTTGCTCACATGTGCTGAGATTTGCCCAAGCTGCTCTGCTTTCCGGGACTCTTGGGCTCAGAACAAAGCCTCTAATGTATAGAGCACTGCAACTGGGTATCTGAGCATCACCACTGAGAATTATGTATGCCATACATCTAGGAATTATCCAGCCCTACAACCAAATGTTTAATCACTGCAAAAAAAAGTATATGTTTTACTTGACTCCAGTCATTAGAACATCAATAGAAAAGAGGAGGGAAAGGTGGAGAGTGTATGTTTCATTATTATACATTATATACTAATAAGATAAGTGTATGATAATTAGAATACAATGTTTATTTGAAGAATAAGAATAGTAGAGAATAGCATTTAAAGATACAATTGATCATTCTCTAAAACCAAGAATAATTCATAAGATCAAATGTTTTAAACTATCTTAAGGATTATCAATAGAAATTTATCTAAACCCAGCCAAATTGTTAGGCCAGTGAGTAGGGCCATTGCCTTGCATGTAGTCAACTCAGGCTTGATCTCCATCATCTCATATGTTTCTTGGAGCCCTGCTAGGAATGATCTCTGAGTTCAGAGGTAGGAGATAACCTAAACGACACTGGATATGGCAAAAAATAACTCCACAAATTAAAACTTGATATAAGTCTAGTCATATTATCAAACTAAAAACAACTCTAAAACAAAAAATCCAAACATTAACCAAAGAAAAATCACATGGCAATCAACCGTGAAAGGAATTAACAATTAAATAGAATAATTAAAACACAAATTGATATAAAAACTCTGCTGAACAAAATATGAAACTTTGAATATTTGCATAGTATTAAAAACATGGGGATGGAGTAATAGTTCACTAGATAGTGCACTTGCCTTGCAAACAGCTGAACCGCAGCAACCCATGTGATCCTCCAAAATCTGTGAGCACAGAACCAGGAGTAAACACCAAGCAAGTACTGCCAGTTGTGGTTCCACAAACAAAAATAAAACACAAAAATTAATAAAGGGTAACAGAACTCAAGATAGTAGACTACTTTAAATAATACGGAGAGGAAGTAAACATAAGGGACGTTTCTGGTGGGTGTAAATAATACTATATTTATCTATGTGAGTGGTAAATACACAAGCATATTCATTATTAAACATTTGTTGGTTTACACACTGATAATAAAAGGTATTATTTTTGTTTGATAGAGTTGTTTTCTTGAGAGTAACTAATGCTTATTAAGGGCCAGGAATTAGGGGAATGGGAAAGTTAGGGTGGAACTGACTGCTAGTGAATACAACCTTGATTTGAGGGAGATTCTGAGCATATTATAAATTTATATCATAGTGATGTTTGAATAACAGTGTGAATAGACTAAAAGATCCTGAACTGCTTAGTTTAAAAGGCTCATATTTTAAAAGAGGCACTGCTTAGATACCTGAGGACACTTTTTGGAGGACAGTGGTCACTACCAGCAACATCAATAGATTTTGGATTGAGACATATGATGTAAAGGGTTAGATTCAGGACCTTGTTCATGCGAGAGATTTGCCCCTATCACTGGGGCCTACAAGTGTAGAATCTTACATTACATCTGTTATATATTAAAAATATTATTAAAATATGGGGCTGGAGTGGTGGCACAAGTGATAGGATGTTTGCCTTGCATGCGCTAACCTAGGATGGACCACGCAGTTCAATCCCCCAATATCCCATATGTTTCCCCAAGCCAGGAACGATTTCTGAGTGCAAGCCAGGAGTACCCCTGAGCATCACCAGGTGTGGCCCATAAAGCAAAACAAAAATTATTAAAATAATTTTCATTCTTAAATTTGTATAAATAAAAAACCAAAGCACCTAGAGATGAAATTGTAATAAAGGAATGTATGGAAATTCAGATGTTTTCTTAATTAAAAAATACCTAACTGATGTCAGAATAGTGTCCTAGGTAAAATAAATTTAGCTTAGTTTAGAAGATGAGGGTTACAAATGAGCATGCAGGCAGGAAATGTGCTTCTAAAACAGAATACCAAGACTTTAATGCTATACATTAGAGATGTTCACTGGTTGTTTATCACTCTATAGCTGTGTTACTATCTTTGCTCTAAACATACCTGCTAGCTGTTTTTAGTGTACCTGTTACTTAAAGGCACATGTATCTGGAGTCAGGGAGCCAGGACATTAGGGTAGGAAAGCAAAAATTATATTCAATAAATGGCCACCTACCCTCTTATTTAGTCTATCTTGACATTTGGACAGAACTACCTGTCTCATTCTTTGAGACCTACCCTGTTGGATTCAAGGGCAAAGGTACTAAACCAATTGGCATTATTGTGGTAAATCACAACAGGAAGACAATCTACCTAGTAGAGTGTCTTGATGCATTCACATTCCTTAAAAACTTTATCCTTTCCATATCACACATTATCTATAGAATATTTTAAGTACAAATAAAACTATTCCTGTCACTTGAAATGTAATTCACATATGTTCAACTAATTGTTCTGTTTTCCAAGAGAACCCAGTACATCAATAATGTAGACGCTCTAGAGGAAATGTGCAATGACTATGAGCTAAGTGAATATAATCCCCCAGATGTGCAGGCTTTAACCTGCTAACAGTGATAGAAAAGTTTTGAAATAACTAGTTATGGAAGATTGGTTCATTTGGAAAGTGGATAAAAGTTCAATTCAACATTACCCTATAATTTAAAATCATATTGATATAGAAAGATGATTTCTTCATTGTACTGTCCTTAGGAAAATATTTATTATTAATTTGGAGGGGTTCTAAGTTACACCCAGGATTACTCAAAACTTAACTTTGGCTCTTTACTTAGGGATCATACCTTGTAGGACTCAGTGGACCATAAGAGATACTAGGACACAAAACCGGGTTTGCCATGGTGCAAGTCAAGTGTCCTACCCATTATACTTACCACTTTGCCCCTGAAGGAATATATTTAATAATGTCTGTTCTACATTCTGATCCTTAGAAATTTTATTAATTTGTGTATATGATTGGCATAGCCTATACAACCTTTTCCCTAAGTTCTAAACTTCATCCAAATTCCTATAAAACATCTCTCATAGGAAAAAGAAATTGGAGAGGAGTAATGATACCTTCCTGTTTAATCTCCAGCACCACTTATGGCCCATTGAACACTGCTAGGAATGATGACTGAACATTCTTCTAAAAGGAAATCTCAGTCTGTTTTTCCCCTCTCTAATCTACATTTCATATCAAAGCTAAATGATGTTTGTAAAACAAAAACCTATCTTGCTTATCTTCATGACATCCTTGAGAATTTCTCCTCTTTTCTAGGAGGTGGTATTTCCTTATTACAGATCTACAGACTGTATCTCAGTGAAGACTAGATTCATATAATTGTATAAACTTAGGTTAATATGACTATGTTTTCTGAAGTATTTCTTGAATAAATACAGAAACTATTTTTTAATTTTACTACTAAAATTCTTTGTTTTGAGTTTTACTAAAAAAGCCAAATCCAAGAATTTCTTGGCCTGAATAACAGGTTTCTGCACACCTGAGCTGTCAATTCTGGAAGGAATTGACACATGACTCAAGTTTGGTCATGTTCAATCATCAATATTTCAATATCACCAGAAACAGAAAGCTCAGCATGACCATGAGGACTTTCGTATGAAACCTACTTAGTCAGATTCACCACCATAGGAACTTACTGTTGTATGAGCTGCAAAAACATTTAGTCATTTTATAAGCCAGAAATTTTGCTTATCAAGAACATGTTTAAAATATTTAACCTAGTTTATATCTTTTCAATTCCCTACTGCTTCATACATGGTCTTAATGAAGCTTCGTATCCAGTTTCTTTCCTTTTTCGATACACTTCCAGTTCTCATTTCAAATAGGAAAAGTCCATGAAGTAAGACCAATATAGAGTGTCAAGGAGTTGTATAAGTATGAAACTTTCGTCAAATTAATAGATTAGAGGCCTACTATTTTCAGATGTTTTGCTTCTTAATTTACTATATTTCTTCATCCTTATATTAATCCCATAAAATTGACTTTATCAACTCAGTTTACAGATGAGATGAATTAGACAAAAAGAAATAAAACTTTCCTGTCTCACAAAACTGTAACTGAATCTAGTCTATTTTAATCCCCATTCCTTCTCTCACGTCACTGCTTTCTAATCATCTCTCATACCTAATACTAATTTCTAGATTCAGTAATTCACTTGTCAGTTTATGTTCTATTAATCTCTTCAGCAACATGTTACCCACATAAATTCTGGAAATCATTGCTACTGTGAACAGATTATCTTCTTTTTTAAAATAATTTTTATTGTGATCAACGTGAATTACGTCTTTCACAGTAATATTTAAAGTACATAGTGACATTGAATAAGGCGTATTCTCACCACCAATGTTGTCCTCCCTTTGACCCTATTCACAGCCTCCTCTTCCTCTGCCCCCCAGACTGTTAGTATAACTGGTCCCCTCTGTGTATAGCTTGTTGAAGATTGGGTATTGATTATATTGCCATTGACTTTGGGATTGGTGCTTAAGTCTGCTCATGTTTTATTTTTACTCAATGTTCATACAACTGATTCTGGTACCAAGAACAAGTTTATTCAAATTATCTGGTTCTGTTTAAAAAGATTAAAAGACGATGAAAAAAGAAAAAAACCCAAAAATATAAAAAAACAAAATCAACAGGCAAAAAAACTGAGGGTTAAAAATATTGATGAAAAATGAAGAAAGAGAAAAAAGAAGAAAACCATAACAAAATAAATAAAATAAAATAAACTGAAAAAAAAAACAAAACCCCAACAAAATAAACAACAAAAACTAAATTAATAAAACACAAAAAAGAAAAATCAAACAAAAGACCAAAACCAGCAACTACAAAAAGCACCACTGCAACAAATACAACAATCAAACAATAACAACGAGAGAAAAACGAATAGAAAGAAAGAAAGAAGAGAAAGAAAGAAGGAAGGAAGAGAAAGAGAGAAAGAGAGAGAGAAAGAAAGAAAAAAGAGAAAGAGAGAGAAACAAAGAAAGAGAAGAAAGAAAGAAAGAAAGAAAGAAAGAAAGAACGAAAGAAGGAAGGAAGGAAGGAAGAAAGAAAGAAGAGAGAGACAGAGAAAGAGAGAAAGAAAGAGAGAAAAAAGAGAAGAGAAAGAAAGAAAAAAGAAAGAGAAGAAAGAAGAAAGAAAGAAAGAGAGAAAGAAAGAAAGAGAAGAAAGAAAGAAAGAAAGAAAGAAGAAAGAAAGAAAGAAAGAAAGAAAGAAAGAAAGAAAGAAAGAAAGAAAGAAGAAAGAAAAGAAAGAAAGAAGAAGAAAGAAAAGAAAGAAAGAAGAAAGAAAGAAAGAAAGAAAGAAAGAAAAGAAAGAAAAAGAAAGAAAGAAGAAAGAAAAAAGAAAGAAAGAAAAGAAAGAAAGAAAGAAAAAGAAAAAGAAAAAGAAAGAGGAAGGAAGGAAGAAAGGAAAGGAGGAAGGAAGGGAGGGAGGGAGGAAGGAAGGAAGGAAGGAAGGGAGGGAGGAAGGAAGGAAGGAAGGGAGGGAGGAAGGAAGGAAGGAAGGAAGGAAGGGAGGAAGGAAGGAAATAAGGGAGGGAAAATGTGCTAGAAGCACAGGATACACACAGAACTTAAATATTTAGAGATCAAACAATGTAATAGAATAGCATTTTATGGTGATATCATAGTATTTATTATAAATATTAATTTCATGTATTTATTTTAAATGGCTACCAATAAGTTTAAAGGTACCATATGACTCATATTTGTGGTGAAATTATTTCTCTACTGTTTACTCATATCTCTATTTAGCTTTCATCTTTCTAATCACCTATAATGTTTAGCAAGTTTTCTGTGTTTTTATTTTATATAAATGTCTTCTTTCTAAAGAACTATTAATTCTTCTCATTTTTTGTAATTTTTGACATGTTATGATAATTCTACAAAATCACCAAAACTATACTCAAATTTTCATATTTAAAACCAAGTTTAACTTATAATTTCTCAGCTTTTACTCATATTTTATTGTTATTGCTTCACTAAATTATTAGCACTCCCTGTACTGGTAACTTTCATGATATTGACATACAAAGTTACTGTACCTGCTAAACAACAAAGTTCTGAATACCTTCTATACTAACCTCTTTATCCTCCAGTCTGTTCATACCTGCATTGTTTGGTAATCTTAGTTTAGCAAAGATCATTTTTCAATACTTATCATTTTTCAATACTATAATCCAGTGATTCTCAAACTATGTCCTGTGGGCCACATATTGTATTTGTTCTCAATTTTACCTCACTTCAAAATAAGACTTATACAGTGTAAATAGGAATTTGTTCATAGCTTTTGTTTTTACTATAGTCTGTCCCTCCAATGATCTGAGGGACAGTGAACTGCCCCCCTGTTGAAAAAGTTTGAGGAGCATGGCAATCCCTTGATTTATTACTTTAAATACTACAGATAAGTAACAGATAAGTACAGATAAGTAACAACATATAGTATTTGAACTTCTTCCTCTGATTTATTGACTTGATATTACGCCTTTCTTACCATCATAGTTACAATGAAATGCAATATTTCATCTATTCTTCTGATGTATAGAATTTCATTGTATACTATTATGCCTATTTTATTCACCTGTCACTCGACAGTTGGGTTGTTTCCATATATTAGGTATTCAACTTAGTATTGCAATTAAATAGCAGTGCATATATATTTTCAAAATAATGTAACTGTGTTCTTGGGATAGATACCAAGAAGTCAGATTATTGGATCATTTGAAATCTCTATTCTTAATTACTTGAAAAGTCTATTTTCCATAGAAGTGTGTGGTAAATGTGTGCAATTAAATCCTTTGTTGGATGTTTGTGAATCCACAAATAGTTCCCAGAAAGAGAAATTGATTTCTATCCCCTTGGCCCCTTTTGGGGGGAGATCTTGGTAATATTTATATGCAGCAAATAATCCACACAGACAGGAGGGTTAAGGGTTAAAAGTTTGGGTGAGGAGAGTCCTTTGTCAGCCTGCTGCTAGTTCCAAAACACCTTGAGCAGCCAGCCAACTCTGTCAGAAGACCCCCCAAAGTCAGGAACCTAAGCTATTTATTTCGCTCTCAACAGCGCCCCCACCTGGAGGGTCAAGGTGGGACAACAGGCAAAGGATAATCGTATGGAAATATTTTCATATACAACAGAAGTGGTCCATCTGACATTCCCACAAAGAGAAAATGTGGTGTTCTTTTATACCATGTTTTTATGGAAATAATACTCCCAAGTAGCAAAAATAGTTGTGAGAAAAATATAGATAAGAGGAATTGCATTCTTGATTTTAAATAATACTGTAAAATTATCATAATCCAAAGGGTGTGGTACTGGAATAAAGAGACACTATCTGACCAATAGAATATAATTAAAATCTCAGAAATAAATTCTCAAATTTATGTACAGTTACTCCATGACAAGGCAACTGTTTAAATGAAGTGGAGCAATAAAAGGTGGTGGCAGAGAAACTAAATAGCTTCATGCTAAAAATATGGATATGCATTTCACACCTTATATAAAATCAACTCAAAGTGAAATACAGATCTCAAGATCAGAAAAAATATCAATAAAATACACTAAATAAAACATAGGCAGAGGTCTCCAGAATAAAAACCTCGGGGTTATATTCAATGCATGACTCCATTGGCAAAAATAGCAAACAAATGGAACTATATCAGATTAAAAACTAAACAACTAAAAGCTTTTGCATGGTAAAACAAAACAAAACAAAAAATGAAGACAACCTATTGAATGGATAAAAACATTTGTACACCATACATCAGGTAAAGAAATAATATTCATGATAAACAAAGAACTCAATATTCAGACCTGATTCCCATTATATGCATTTCAACATGGGTGTCATCCCAACCGCCAGTGCCTGCTCAGGACCCATCCTACAAAGAAGAGACTATGGAATACATGGCAATGAATGTGAGCTGAGCCCACACATGAAGGGCATAGCCAGAGGAGTCGAGCTGCTTTGATTTTCTCCACTGCCTCACACATTTCCTAGTCAATGAACCACAGCACAACATGAGGAAAACGCCACACTACAAGTGTGACAATAGAGAAATAATGCAGTTCTTCATGATACAAAGAGAATTAAGATGGCAACTCTGATGACCCAAAAAGTGATGACCTTGTATGTAGCCTCTCAACTAAAGCCTTAGAGAAGTAATAGAGAGGATCTTCAAAGAACTCAAAGAAAGCATAGAAGAAACTGAATGAACCATAAATAAGAATCCAGAGAATATGAAAATAGAAATGAGAAAATTCAAACTAAAATAACAGGACTGAAAACTTGGTAGGCAAAATAAAAAACTCACTGAAAAGCCTCTCCAACAGAGAAAGAGCAGCTGAGGACAGAACCAGTGAACTGCATGATAACTTCATACATCAGAGGAGATAGTAAAAGAGCCTTAAAACAAAACAACAGGCAATGAATAAACTCAAAATATGGGGCCGAAGAGATAGCTCAGTGGTAGGGCATTTGCCTTGCACATGGCCAACCCAGGAGACATGGCACTTTGAATCCTGGTATCCCGTATAATTGCCCAATCCTGCCAGGCACAATTTCTGAGTGCACAACCAGGAGTAACCACTGAGTGCCTCCGGTTGTGATTCCCCCCAAAAAAAACTTTAAAATAAGTGAACTGTCAAAAATAGAAGTATGTAATAAACTTAACAGAAACAATGAAAGAATCATTGGATTAAGAGAGACTCAGAAAGAAAATCCCTATTAAGAATAAATAGTCAAGGACATCATTGCAAAGAAACTCCCATAGCTAAACATTCAGGCCTGAAGAATATCAACTAAAAGAGATATGAGTAAAAGCACCACAATACTCATCCTAGTCAAAATAACAATTCCCACAGTTAGGGATAGAATACTGAAAGCAACAAGATCAAAAGGGAAATTATATTCAAAAAAACATCCTTTAGATTTACAGAAGACCTGACACAAGAAACACTCAAATACAGAATGCAGTGGTAGAAATTAAATGGTCGCTTTGCTTAGAATAATTCACCCAGACAGACTCACATTTAGGAATTAAGGAAGCATACATAGCTTCATGGATTTTCAAAAGTTCAGAAAAATTACAGACTCATAACCATCGTGAAAAGTCAAACTAAAAGGTCTACTTTAAGTTAAGATGTACCAAAAGACACACCAAACTTTTACATAAAGATGACACTAAATCCCATGACAATTATGTCTTTCAATATCAATGGACTAAATGCACCAGTTAAGAGACACGGAGTGACAAAATGGATCAAAAAGCTGATTTCAGCATTCTGCCGTCTACAAGAAACACATCTGAATAGTCAAAACAAACAGACTCAAAACCAAAGGTTGGAAGACAATCATCCAAGGAAACAACATCCTTAAAAAGCAGGAGTGGCCATATTAATATCAGATTACACCACTTAGACTTAGAAAAGTTATAATGGACAAAGAGGTACATTTCAAAATAATGGATATGTACAACAGAAAAAAAATCACAGTCTAAACATATATGCAGCCAATAATGGACCAGAAAAATATTTAAAACATTGTTTACAAATTTGAATGAAGACATTATTAGCAACACAATAGAAGTGGGAGACCTCAACACTACCATGTCACCACTTGATAGGTCAAACAGGCTGAAATCTCACAAGTATATAAGAGCTCTGAAAGAAAAATGGAAGAAAGTGGTCTAGTAGATCTATAGAAAGAGCTTTCCATCTGCAGTATACTGACTACACATTCTTCTCCAATGCACATGGGTCATTCTCCAGGACAGACCATATGCTGTCCTATAAAATATACCTCCAGAGAAATTGACCCAGGTCCAACTGAACCTACTTTGCTCCACCATTGAGGCTGGGACAGGTGCGCTCAGAGGTGAACTACACTGTCTGACAGGTAGAGGGGGGAGGAGAAATTGACCTAGACCTGACCAGTGGTGTTCTGCCATTACAGCTGGGACAGGCTTGCTCAGAGGTGAACCATGCTGCCTGACAGGTGAGGAGAAATTAGCACAGGTCCAACCAGACCTGTGGCTTTCCGCCATTGCAGCTAGGACAGGCACACTCAGAGAAGAGCCACGCCATATAACAGGTAGAGGGGGAGGTAAAATTGACCCAAGCCCAACCAGACCAGCAGTGCTCAGCCACTGCAGCTAGGAAAGGCACACTCAGAGGAGGGCCACACTGTCTTACAGGTAGAAGGGGAGGGTAAATTGACCCAGTATCTATCTGTGGTGCTTCACCATTACTGGATGGGACAGGTGCACTCAGAGGTGAACCACACTGTCTGACAAGTAGAGGGGAAGGAGGAAATTGACCCAGGCCCAGACCTCCACCACACCTTCTGACAGGTAAGGGGAGAGAGGACATCTTGCTGTGGTTCGGCAAGGCAGAGAAAACCTATGACTTCTGGCAGGTAAAGTGAGGGAGGAGACTTGAGGGCAGGGTCAAACCTCAGTGACCACAGCCATCATACTATCCTAGAGCCTCACTCAAGAAAAGGGACCCAGCCCCATGCCACAGGTGATAAAGGAGGACTGAAATATGAAGGTAGTTCACTCCAATCCAAACCACCAAATGCAAAGAAATATGGGTAAACTAAAGAAGAAAACCAACAACAGGAATATGCAGAGAAATCCTAGCAAGTTTCCAAGTTCAGCAAAATGCATGGGTTCAATAGATGAGGACCTAAAAGTGGCAATGCAATCCATGGCAAAAGAAATCAAGGAATCACTAGCCAGCGATTTCAAGAAATCCATAGATGGGACCAGGGGGCCGGAAGTAAGTGCACAGGGGTCGCCATCTCGCCACCTCAGCCTAGGCAGCCAAGGGGGACTGTGAGTGAGTGGAACAGAGACCAGAGTGCTGGAAGCAAGTGCCCGGGGATTGCCATATCATCTCAGCCTAGACAGCCCCAGGATACTGGTGTGAGTGAGGGGACCAGGGCTAGAGGGGCACCACACTGGACTGGGATGTTAGGGAGAAAGCCCGCAGAAGTCACCATCTCACCGCCTCAGCACAAGTGGCTCTGGGGACACTGAGTGTAGGAACCAGGGTACAGGTAGGAACCATACATCCAGGCCTGGGAACATCCTGCCTTACCCTGCTGAATCCCGGGAATGCTCTGACTCATATATACCATATAGGTTTAGTCAAGCCAGACCCAACACTTAATTTCCTCAGATAATCTACAGCCCATAAAACATTATAGCAAAACATTGAACCAGCTAGTAATATTCCTATCATATGTAGACAGGCCACCTGGATAGGCAAAATATACTCTAAATAAAATATATATTCAAGCACCTCTAATACCATCAGTACAGCAGACCACTTTATTAAACAACCCTAAATCTCAACTTTTAAAACCACCAAATGCAAAGAAATATGGGAAAACTAAGAAAAATGCTAGCAGCTGGAGAAATGGAAAGAAACCCTAACAAGTTTCCAAGTCCACCAAAATGCACATGCCCAATAGATGAAAATTTAAAAGTGAAAATGAATGCCTTAGCAATGGAAATCAAGGAATCACTAGCCTCTGAAATCAAGAAATCTATAGATGAATAATTCAACCACCTCAAAGAAGAACATTTACAGAAATAAAAGGATCCATAGAATTGAAACTAAGGAAAATAAAAAAAAATATGTCAGCAAGCCATAATAGCAGAATCACACAGAAGAACACATAGAGAAACTTGAGGAAAAACTACAAAACAACAATGACAAAGAAGTCAATAAGAAAGCAGGAGACAAAACATTGGAGGAAAAAGTTAGGTTCCTAATGAACAATGATAAAAGAAATAATATTTGAATTGTAGAACTACCAGAAGGGGAGAAAAAAAAGAAAGGAGACAAGTAGTAAAGGAAACAATATCAGAGAATTTTCCCACCACCTGGAAAGAAAAACCCGTTCAAATCAGGAGGCAAAAAGAGTCCCTAATAAAATAGACCCTAACTGACCAACACAAAGACATATGGTAATCCAATTGGCAAAAAAATAAAAAGATAAATTATTTAAAGCAATAAGGGAGAGAAAAACCCTTAAGTACAAAGGAAGGGTCATAAGAATCAAGTTTTCTTTAAAACTTTAAAAACTCCTAGAAACAATATGCCTGTACAGCAAAGTGACTAGCTACAAAATCAATACACAAAATACACAAAAGACAATGTCATTCATTTATACAAATAAAGAAGTAGAAGCGAAAGACATTAAGGAGTCGATACCATTTAAAATAGTATCTAAAATATCAAATAACTGGGAAACAACCTGACAAGTGAAGAGAAAGACCTATACCATGAAAACTTCCAAAGCACTTTAGAAAGATATTGATGGGGACCTAAGGAAATGGAACAACATTTTCCTGCTCATGGGTAGGAAGAATCTACATAATCAAAATGACTATATTACCTGAACTACTATATATATTCAATGCAATCCCTATCCAAATTCAGACATCATTTTAAGGAATTAGAACAATAAATTATAAAATTTATCTGGAACAAATAAAGAACTAGGTTATCCAAATCCATATTGACAAACAAGAAACTGGGTGGCATTTCTTTATCTAACCTGAAGCTCTATTATAAAACTGTAGTCATCAAAACAGCATGGTACTGGAACAAAGACAGAATATCAGACCAGTGGTTTAGAAAAAAATATCCAGAGATATACCCCCAAATATGTATGGTCAACAAAGTGTACAAGAACTTGAAATGGAACAAAGACAATCTCTTCAACAAATAGTGTTGGAACAACTGGATAACAACCAGTAAGAAACTAAATATTTATCCATATCTAACACCCTCACAAAAATCAACTCAAAATGTATCAAAGACCTTGAAATCAGACCCGAATCTATAAAGTTTGTTGAGGAAAAAAATAGGAAAAACACCTCAATACTTATTATACCTCAAAAAAGTCTTTGATAATAGATTGCCAATGGCAAGAGTAATAGCATCAAACCTAAATAAATGGGACTACATCAAACTAAAAGACTTCTGCATGATAAAAGAAGCACTAGCTAAAACTAGAAGACAGTTAACAGAATGGGAAAAAATTTCTACACTTGACACATCAGATAAGGTGCTAATATCTAGGATATACAAAGCACTCATAAAGTTGTGCTCTACAAAACCTAATAAAGCCATAGAAAAATGGAGAGAAGAAATGAATAGACACTTTTCCAAAGAAGATCGAAATATGGCCAAGAGGCACATGAAAACATGTTCACCATCACTCATCATTAGGGAAATCCAAATCAAGATAACAATGAGACACTACCTCACACATCAAAAGTAACGGGTCCAATCTTTGTTGGCAGGGATGTGGTGAGAAAGGACCTCTCATCCACTGCTGGTGGAAATGCTGCCTTGTCCAACCCCTATGGAAAACAGTATGGAAGGTGCTTAGTAAACTCAGAATTGAGCTGCCATACATCCCAGCAATATCTCTCCTGTGTATCTGTCCCCAAATTGGAAGGACATTCATCCCAAAGTATATATGCACGCCACTATTTTTTGCAGCAATCAGCACAATAGCCAAGATTAGAACCAACAACATATGAGTGGATCTTAAATATGTGGCATTTATACAAAATAGAATACTACATAGCCGTTAAAAATGTCACAATTGTGGATTTTGCAGCAATAACATGGATGGATCATCAAAATATTATGTTAAATGAAGTAAGCCAGAAGGATATAGAGGTACTTAGGAGGTACTTAGAATACATACAATATATACATATTTTACTCCATGAATAGATACAAGGGTTGATAGTATAGAAACTTCAAACACTGTAGATGCCAACATATAATGAGAAGTGTTCAAATGAAGAGGAAGGGGGCAGCACAAATCCGCAAATATCCACTACAACAAAGTGACCAGCAATGATAAAAACAGTATGTAATCAACCTCTAATTACAAAGGTCTCTAATAATGTCCCTATGTATTTATTCACAGTACCAGGTGCAGAAAAGGACTGGAACTCTGAGACACCCACTGTAGTTAATACTAACAATATGTTTTAATGCCTTATTCTACCACGTATAAAATACGTGGTATTTCTTTGTCTACATTGGCCCTTGGAAACAAAGAATGGACACCCTAATCTTTTTAAACCTCTGTATTCAGTCATACTGTATACTGTATACAGTACTCATTATGACAATGTCTCGATAAAATTTAATCACTTCTTTTTGTTTCTGTCTTCTATTAGGACACAAAGCATATGTTCATTCAGACCACTGTGATGGCGCATCACAAACCTATGCTACAGGTCCCTAATCATCAAACATGTTTTTGCAAGTTACTACTTCATTTTTGGTTTCCTCTTTTTCTCTCCCTTCTCTTTTTTACATCTACTTCTTTTCCTCTCTCTGTTACAATTCTTCATCAATTCAATCTATGTTTAGTAATGCCCTTGCTGTCACTTGCTCCTTAGGAAAAGTACCTCTATAACTAAGATGCAGCAATTTATACTAGTAAGGGTAGTCACAGCTTATAGTCCTCACTACCACGCTGCTTAGTACACTAGATGCAAAAACTGTTTATCCTAAAAGCTCCAGCCACTATGTAATCCTTGAACTCTTATTTAGCAAAGCCCACCCCCATCAGTGAGTAAGAGCCTTGAAGGAGGAAAACCCTTTAACACTGACGTACCAGCCCAATCTTTTTCAACTTACTTTTGCAGTATTTACTTATTCTTCTTTTCTCTTCGATATTATCTTTTGTTCTCCCCTCCTTTCTCTCCTAATTCGATATGAGTCAATTACTTATCTTCTTTAACTTACTTATTTCTTCAGAGCTCAGACCCAGCCTATGAGGATCAGGCCTCCAACAACAACCTAGGAATAGATCACTAATATACCTCTTTACATGGGCATGAGTTTGTAGACAGTGGACTCCTCTCAGATTGCCAGACTTAAAATGTTAACAATCTATGTTCAAGGTGTATATAGCCCCCTCCCTTCAGAAATCCTTCTATTTTCTCATCCTCCAATCCTGATCCATTGTCCTTCCTTATTTAACTCACTTTACCCTCAGTTTTAACCCATTAGGTACCAATCTTCTGCCCCAATAAAATATCACCCAGCTCCCAAAGCGAAAGAATACCCTCTCAGCCCCACATCTCATGCCTCGGCAATAAACTACAACCAACATTTCTACTGACTCAAGCTTTGTGGCCTTTCTTCTCACCCTCCTAAATGTGAACTGTTGCATGCTACCAGTTCAGCTTCAGAAGGACCCCCCAACCCAAGGACATTACCTAATCCTTATGGCTACAAGTCACTTCTCAAACTCAATAAGACCACGACATGTAATAAAAATGGGACATGGATTTCACCCCCCACAAGAATATCTCAAAAGACTTAATGGGGAAGCCTATATTTTCTTTATATGTTTAATATCTCTATAACAATTCCTCTTAGTCTGTATATTTCCAAATGTAAGGTAGCCCCTTAAACACCTTCTTTTCTTTAATTTCTTTTTAAAACTTATTTTTATTTTTCCAGTATATGTTCATAGATTTTTTTCTCTTTAACTTCACCTGTTTTGGCTCTGCTTGGTACAAAAAATACAAGAAATAGACTTTCCTGGAATGAAAGCTCAGTTCAAAACCAGGACACAAAGATTCTGTAGCTTGACATTCTTACCCCAAATGTACCAGCAATATAATATGGCACCATTCTTTTCGCAAAGGCATACTAAAAAAGGGGGAGGTTTACATATAGAAACACGCTCTTATCTACTAGAGATAAGAATCCATACATTTTATAATACAAGGGCACCTCCCATCCTGAATATATGTGATGTGCACCCAACCTAGACTCCATGTGACCAGGCAGTGACCATCCAATTCTGAGACCTAGACCTCAGAAGTTGTACTGACACCATTCCCCGTTACAGCACCAGAAACCAACTCCTCCTGGGAAATTCCTACGAACTCTCTAGCACCAACTTGTGCCAGTTTTGATATGACATCCTGACAAAGAGGCAATAACTTGATCCAAGAGCAGAACGTCCTAATGATAAGATGAAATTAGAAGACATGTCACACTTTGACCTATGCAAAGACCAAGATTACCAACTTCTGAAGACTGATATTAACAGCCATGACTGGGCAGTACTTACTCTGGGACCAATTAAAAAGATCCTGGCCTAGGCTTTGGCCTGGGATCAGTACAAAAACCATGACCTCCAATCCAGAGGTCTGTGACAACTTAGACTTCTAGAATCATAAGACTTTGCCTTAGGACCTGTGCAAAAACCAAGACCACCAATAATAAAAGTCTCTATACAACAACAGTGATGGAACAGAACTTCTAGAACTATAAAGACGATTTCTAGGCTTCGTCCTATGACCTGTGTAAATACAAGATATCGAGTTGGAGAGCCCTGTTTATATCATCCACAACTGAGTGGAAAGATTCCTGGCACCATAAAAAGACATTGGGGAGATAAAAAGAATGTGTACAGAGCCTGTAGTGGTTCTCACAACAGTATGCTACAAGGGCAGAGAAACCCAAAATCTCTTAGGCCAAGGGAATTCCCTTTCTAACTTCCCCAATACTTAATATGCTGTTGCAAAAAAGAAGAAGCACAAACCTTTTTATGCAGTTGCCGATTGGTAGAGTTTTTTTTCATCTTTTTCGTTGTTGCCGGCTTTGGTGTTTTTGTATGTTTGTTTTGTTTTTTTTTTGTTTGTTTGTGTTTTTGCACTTTCCTTATTGCTTTGTTGGGTTTTTTTTGTATTATTACCTTTTTCTTCTCTTTTCCCTTTTCTCTACTAAACTGATATCTACAACACCTAGAAGGACTTTTCCTATTTTGTTTTTTCTTTTTCTATATCTCCAACAAAACCACATTAATTGAATCATCTTGTTCAGCCTCATAAAATAAGGGGTAAAATAAATAGTACCAGGTCCAGACACACATGAATATTTAGTGGAAATAAAAAACGATCAGAATTTAACATCAAACCCAAAGTCAACAAAAACAGAATCTATACCTAATCCACAGCAAGCTGTACAAGTGGGGACCACTTACACAAGTATTCCAGGGGGTAAAGGAGGGAGATATGAGATGCATAATGGGTACACGGGTAAAGGGAAGACAACACTGGTAGTGGGAATGCCCTTGATTTATTGTCACTATGTACCTTAAATATTGCTGTGAAATATTTATAATTCAATTCTGTCACAATACAAATTTTAAAAAAAGAAACCCATTAATGATCAAATCAACCAACTCAAAGAAGAAATTTTTACAGAAAATGAGAGAAACTATGGAATTAAATGAATAAAATGTCTTAGCAAGCCATAAGAGCAGAACTACACAGTTAGAGAATCACATAGAATAACTTGAAGAAAAACTACAAACCAAAAATGACAAAGAAGACAATAAGTAAATAATTTGGAATAAAAAGTTAAGTATTTAATGAACAAAGTCAAAATAAATAATCTACAGATTGTAGGAATACCAGAAGAAGAGGAAACAGGGAACGGGAAAAAACAAGTGGTCAGGGAAATAATAGCAGAAAATTTTTCCACCCTCTGGAAAGAGGCTCCAGTGCAAATCCAGGAGATGAAAAGAGTCTCTAATAAAATAGACCCTAATAAACCAATACCAAGACATATAGTAATCCAACAGGCAAAAAAGAGAGAAATATAAAATCCTTAAAGCAATAGGAAGAAAAAAACCCTGCAAGTACAGAGGAAGGAAAATAAGAATCAAACCAGATCTCCTATTTGAAAAAATTCAAGCAAGAATGAGTGGAATGGCATATTTTGTTTTTATTTTTTATGTCTTAGTTTTTTGTATTGGGGCCACACCCATTGACGCTTAGGGGTTACTCCTGGCATACACTCAGAAATAGCTCCTCGCTTAGGGGGGCCATAGGGGATACTGGGGGATTGAACTACAGTTCGTCCTAGGCTAGTGCTAGCAAGGCAGATGCCTTACTTCTAGAGCCACCGCTCTGGCTCCTGGAATGAAAGATTTAAATGACTGAATAAAAGATACTTCCGACCTAGAGTCTAACCTGGCAAAACTCTCATTTACTTGGGAGAGAGAATTTAAAACATTCTCAGACAAAAAAGAACTTGCATTATTTGTGCAAATAAAACCAATTCTAAATGATCTACTCAGAGTTAAATTATACCATCCAAACTCCTGATTGTAACAACAAATACCCTACACAATATAGCTACACAACAGCCCTCTCCATCAATAATCACGAAAATGTCAATTGACTAAACTCTCCCATTAAAAGACACATAGTAGACAGTTGGATTAGAAAAAAATTGGGGGTTTCTGCTGGGAGTCAGAAGGGCACAGAGCCATCTTGGACCATGCGGTTTCCAGCTGCCTGAGACTGGATTTCATCAGCATTCCTCCTGTGATACTGCCTGCTTCAGAGGTTGGTTGGGAAGTACACACACTGATTCCTGCTGGTCTCTGCTGGGTGTCAGAAGGGTACAGAAGCCATTTTGGGCCATGGTGTTTCCAGCCACCTGACACTGGATTTCATGAGTGTTCCTGCCACCGATCCTGCCTGCTAGGAGAGTTCTTGGCTGGCTCCGCCCTGCTGCTGTGCCTTGGATTACCCTGAGAACTAGAAGTGAACTCTCTGCTTTGCTTGTCTGTCTTTCCTGAATATTGAAGCTCTCCTCAGAGGCCTAGGAAGTGCACCCCCCAAAAAACCGTCCAATGAAACTCACCACAACACACAGAAAAAAATCACACTACAAGCATGAAAATGGGGAAACCTCGCAGGCAAACACCATACACAGAGAATGAAGGTGATAGCTCGGACAACCCAAAAAATTCCAACCATCTGATTAACCTCTCAGAGAAGGAGTTTAGAATAGAAATATTGAAGATGTTCATAGAACTCAAAGAAAGCATAGATTTATCTGAACAGAACACAAAGACAGAAATCAGAAAACTCCAAACTGAAATAACAGATCTGAAAAACACGGGAGCTCAACTAAAAAACTCAGTGGATAGCCTCTCCAGCAGGTTAACAGCTGCTGAGGAAAGAATTAATGTGCTGGAAGATGAGATGCAAAAATAAACTCAACACAACAGAAGAAATTGGAAAAGAACCTTAAGACAAACGATCAGACAATGGGAAAAGTACTCAAGGAGTGTGAACAGATGAAAATAGAAATCTTTGATAAACTCAACAGAAACAACATAAGAATCATTGGAGTTCCTGAGGCCCAGGTAGGAGATCTCCAAGAAGAATCAACTGTCAAAGACATCATCAAAGAGATATTCCCAGAGTTAAAGACTACATGCAATCAAATCCTGCATGGCCAAAGAGTACGAGCTAAAAGAGACCCGAAGAAAAACACCCCAAGACACATCCTTGTTACAATGACAAATCCGACAGATGAGGTAGAATACTGAAAGGAGCAAGATCAAAAAGGGAAATTACATTCAAAGGAGTATCCTAAAGACTAACAGCAGACATGTCACAAGAAACTCTCAAGGCCAGAAGACAGTGCTGGGATATTGTGACAAGACTGAATGAAATGAATGTCTCGCTGATAATACTGCACCCAGCCCAACTCACATTCAGGTTTAAAGGAAGAATATAGTTTCATGGATAAACAACAGCTCAGAAACTTCACGGATGAAAAACCAGCCTTAAAAGAAAAACTGAAATGTCTGCTTTAAGGCAAGAGAGATTAACAAACACAGCAAACTTATCTACAAAGATATTAAATCCTATGACTATCATCTCCCTCAATGTCAATGAACTAAATTCAATAAGTAAAAGACACAAAGTGGCAAATGGGTCAAAAAGATGAATCCAACCTTCTGCTGCCTAAGAGAAACACACCTGAATACTCAGAACAAACATAGACTCAAAATTAAAGGCTGAAGGAAGATCATCCAAGCAAACATTACCATTAAAAAAGCTGGGATGGCCATGTAAATATGAATGACACTAACTTTATACTCAGAAAAGTTGTAAGGGACAAAGATGGATATTTTGTACTAATCAAGCAATATTTGCAACAAGAAGAAATCAGACTTTTAAACATATATGCACCCAATGAGAGACCAGAAAATTAACTAATACAATTATTGACAAATCTCAAAGAAGACATCAATAATAACACAATAATTTGGGAGACCTCAACACGGCCCTATAACAGTTTATAGGTCAACCAGACTGAAACCCAACAAAAACATACTAGCCATGAAAAGAGAAATGGAAGAAAAAGGACTAGTAGACATATATAGGACATTCCAGCCGAAAAAAAAACTTGGATACACATTCTTCTCCAATGTGCATGGGTCATTCTCCAGTATAGACCACATGCTGATACATAAAACATAACTTCATAAAATCAAGAGGATAAAAATCTTGCAGGCTACCTTTGCTGATCACAAGGCTCTTAAATTAGATGTGAACTATAAAGGCACACAGAAGAAAAACTTTAACAATTGGAAATTAAACAGCCTGCTACCTAACAACCAGTGGGTCTGAGATAAAATCAAAGAGGAAATCAAAACTTTCCTGGAAACAAATTATATTGAAGACACAAACTTCCAGAATCTATGGGACACAGCAAGAGGTCCTAAGAGGAAAATTTATAGCTTTGCAAGCACACATCAGGAAGAAAGAAGGGGCCTACCTGAATAGCTTAATGACGCACCTCATAGAATTAGAAAGTGCTCAACAAAAGGACTGAAAAATAGGGAGACAGAAGAAAAGCAGAAATCAGTGAAGTGGAAACCCAAAAAACAATCCAAAAGATCAAAGAAAGCAGAAGTTAGTTCTTTGAAAAAATAAAGAAAATTGATAGACTATTGGCAAAATTCACAAAGAAAGAGAGAAACCTGATAACCCATATTAGAAATGAAAAGGAGAAGATCATGACAGATATTTCAGAGATCCAAAGGGTAATCAGAGATGACTTTGAGAAACTATGGTATTAAACATGAGAACCTACAAGAAATGGATAAATTCCTGGACAATTATATCCTTCCACGGTTAATAAGGAGGATGTAACATATCTAAACACCCTCACACTATGGAGGAAATTGAAACTGTAATCAAACACCTGTCTAAAAAGAAAAGCCCATGCCTAGATGGATTTACTAATAAACCTTTTAAGAGGAGCTACTATCAATTCTAGCCAGGCTCTTCCATGAAAAACAGGAACACTTCCAAACAGCTTTTATGAAGCCAACATCACCTTGATACCAAAACCAGAAAGAGATTCTGCCAAAAAAAGAAAATTACAGACTAATATCCCTGATGAATGCAGATGCAAAGATCTTCAAAAAAATCCCGGCAAATAGGATCCAATGCATCATCATGACCACGAAGGTTTCATCCCAGGAATGCAAGGATGGTTTAACATCCGTAATCTATCAACATAATACAGAACATCAACAACAAAAAAAATAAAAATCACACGATCATATCAATAGATGCAGAGAAAGCATTTGATAAGGTGCAACACCCATTCTTGATCAAAACTCTCAGCAAGATGGGAATAAAAGGAACCTTTTTCAATCTAGTTGAAGCCATCTACCACAAGCCACTGGCAAATATTATCCTAAATGGAGAAAGACTAAAAGCCTTTTCTCTAAATTCTGGTACAAGACAAGGCTGTCCGCTCTCACAACTCCTATTCAACATAGCACTGGAAGTATTTGCTATAGCGATTAGGCAAGAAAAAGATATCAGGGAATCCAGATAGGAAAGGAAGAAGTCAAGCTCTCACTGTTTGCAGATGACATGATACTCTACGTAGAAAACCCTAAAGATTCTACCAAAAAGCTTCTAGAAACAATAGATTCATATAGCAAAGTGGTAGGCTACAAAATTAACACACAGAAATCAATTACCTTTTTATACACCAATAATGATAGGGAATAGATGGATGATAAGAAGGCAATCCCATTAACATTAGTGCCACACAAACTCAAATACCTTAGAGTCAACTTGACCAAAGACTTGAAGGACCTATACAAAGAAAACTATAAAGCCCTGATCCAAAAATAAGAGAGGACACACGGAAATGGAAACACTTACCCTGATCATGGATTGGCAGAATTAACATCATTAAAATAGCAATACTCCCCAAAGCATCATATATATTTAATGCGATCCCTCTAAAGACACTGATGACATTCTTCAAAGAAGTGGATTAAACAATTATGAAGTTCATCTGGAACAATAAAGACCCTCGAATAGCTAAAGCACTCCTATGGAAAAGGAAAATGGGAGGCATTACTTTCCCTAACTTTAAACTGTACTACAAAGCAATAGTTATCAAAGAAGCATGGTATTGGAATAAAGACAGACCCTCAGATCAGTGGAACAGGCTTGAGTTCTCAAAGAATGTTCCCCAGACATACAAGCACCTAATTTTTGACAAAGGAGCAAGAAATCCTACGTGGAGCAGGGAAAATCTCTTCAACAAGTGATGCTGGAAGAACTGGTTAGCCACTTGCAAAAAAGCAAATATAGACCCCAGTTAGCATCGTGTACGAAGGTAAAATCCAAATGGATTAAAGACCTTGATATCAACCTGATACCGTAAGGTATATAGAACAACACGTCGGTAAAACATTCCATGACATTGAGACTAAAGGCATCTTGGAGTAGGAAAGTATACTTTACAATCAAGTTGAAGCAGAGATCAACAGATGGGAATACATTAAGCTGAGAAGCTTCTGCACCTCAAAAGAAATAGTGCCCAGGATACAGGAGCCTCCCACTTAGTGGGAGAAAGTATTTACCCAATACTCATCAGATATGGGGCTAATCTCCAAAATATACAGGGTACTGACAGGACTTTACAAGAAACAAACATCTAATCCCATCAAAAAATGGGGAGAAGAAATGAACAGACACTTTGACAAAGAAGAAATACAAATGGCCAAAAGGCACTAAACATGCTCCTCATCACTAATCATCAGGGATATGAGAATCAAAACAACTATGAGATAACATCTCACACCATGGAGATTGGCACACATCACAAAGAATGAGAACAATCAGTGCTGGCGGGGATGTTGAAAGAAAGGAACTCTTATCCACTGCTGGTGGGAATGCCATGTAAGTCCAACCTCTATGGAAAGCGATATGGAAATTTCTCCAAAAACTGGCAATTGAGCTCCCATTTGACCCAGCTATTCCACACAAGAATACAATACAAAAATCCCTTCCTCACACCTATATTTATTGCAGCACTATTCAAATAGCCAGGCTCTGGAAACAACCAAGATGCCCTTCAACAGATAAATGGCTAAAGAAACTGGTACATATACACTACGAAATATTATGCAGCTGTCAGGAGAGATGAAGTCATGAAATTTTCCTATACATGGATGTACATGGAATCTATTATGCTGAGTGAAATAAGTCAGAGAGAGAGAAAAACGCAGAATGGTCTCACTCATCTATGAGTTTTAAGAAAAATGAAAGACATTGTTGGAATAATAATTTTCAGACACAAAAGAGAAGGGCTGGAAGTTACAGCTCACCTCAGGAAGCTCATCACAAACAGGGATGAGTTTAGTTAGAGAAATAACTACATTTTGAACTATCCTAATAATGAGAAAGTATGAGGGAAATAGAAAGCCTGTCTAGAGTACAGGCGGGGGTTGGGTAGGGATGAGGGAGATTTGGGACATTGGTGATGGGAATGTTGCACTGGTGATGGGTGAAGTTCTTTACATGACTGAAACCCAAACACAATCATGTATGTAATCAAGGTGTTTAAATAAAATATATATTAAAAAGAATATAAAAATATTTCTGTAGTGAATAGGAGTTGCCCTAAGTAACTGACTTTTGTGTTTACCCCGAAATAGATTCACTGGTGTGGAAAATGGAGAGAGAGAAAGGGAGACAAAAGTGGAGAGATAGAGAAAGAGAGGTGGCAAGAACCATGTTGAAAATGAAATTTTAATGCTACAGTAATATTTTTTGAAAATGGGAAGAAAATAAATTGTATTTGGATGAAAAATTATTTATTCTCCAAATTTACACAGAATCTCATAGCAAGAACAACATCTGCAAGGTATTATTGATTTACCTGCCTATGACATATGTCTCTTATTGTATACTACAATTCTTTCCTGGGTAAGAATAATTCCTCATGCATACCATGCACTTTAACATTAAAAGTTCAGGGCAGGAATAATGCTGACAGTTCTCAGAATAATTCATTGTGACTTTCTACATGTACAAAGTGTATTTTAAAATGCTGTGTTTCTTGAGTAGGAGAAGTATATAAAATTAGCAGGCAAAGACTTCCTTTGCAGATAGTTTCTATAAACAAACCTATATATTGAAAACTCAGTATAGATGTACATATCTTCTCTCTCTCACACCCAAATTTATATGTTTTATAGAAGAGGAAAAGGCTGCCTTTTTTTAAAACAGCACTCTCATGTTTAAAGGTTAAATTTTTAATTATTTTTATTTTACAAATTATCATCAGTTTTGATAATATTCTGATAATTATTCTAGCCAAATAAACTATTTTTCAAAATATGTTTAGATATATTTGGTTTAGTTACACATATTTAGTATCATATCAACTTTGTTATCTAAGAATTTAATGTCTGCATCATTCATTGCATTAAAAATTATCATATAAATATCTGCTTCTTCCCAGGAAGGAAGAACTGCTATGAAATTTATTCTCTCATTGTAATAGTCAGTACACTGGAAAATGCAAATGTTTCTTTAAGACATTAAAATAGCTGACAACACAAGAATATGATTCCTGTGTGTGTGGGGGGGAAATAAATGAATTCAAGGACTGACTCAGCTCCTTGCCAGTGAGAAATTTCTGAACATCAAAGTTTATTAGTCCAAGTAATTTGAACATTCCAACTTAAATTTAGAAATGTTGAAATGACTGCAACTAGGATGGAGGGGAAAGAATTCTAAATTAGAGAATGCTACAATACAATCATCCCCAAGAAATATATTGTTCACTTGACTGTCTGAATATCAATCTATATATTTACTTGTATAAATATATACATGTATAAATTATGAACCATCCTGATATGAAACAGAGTGATTTCTTGCAAAAAACAAACACCGGGGAACTGCTATTCAGTGGCTAAGAATTGTTAATTACTCATCAGCCTAGGAAAAGATGTTTGTTAAATACATGAAAATATGTAGTATAAGACACAAAGGATTGTGCCTTATAATGCGCTAACCTAATCATAAAATAAATAACTACAACGACAAGACACAACCAGAAGTCTCGGCACCCTTTGGTAGGTCCAAAAGCCAAGATCGTGATTTATAGTTGACTGGCTGCTAGAACTACGACCAGACGGTATACATCTTGGGACCAAAAAAAAAAAAAAAAAGCCCTAGTTTAGGGTTTGAACTATGACCTGCACAATAACCAGGATCCCCAGTCCCAAAGGTCCGGCAGAGAAAATTGTAACGGAACAGGGCTTTTGGAAGCACAAAGAAAGATGCTATCCTAGGTGCCACCCTAGGATCAGGGCAAAGACCAAGATCACCAACCACAGAAGATGGTTTAAAATGATACGGAGGTAACAGAACCTCTAGAACCACAAAGACTGACTTCATCATAAGTCCCACCTCAGGAGCTGTGCAGATACTGAGACATCTAAACACAGAACAGAAGTCTTCCACACACCAAAAAAAAAAAAAAAAAAAAAAAACCACCACCGGGAGAGTAAAGGCTCCTGAGCAAAGTCTAGTGTTGATCCCATGACAGTATGCTCCAAGGACGGAGAAACCCCATATCTCTTAGGCCAAGTGAATTCCTTTTCGAATGACCCCAATATTTACTGTGCCAGGGCAGGAGGGAAAAAATAAAAATACAAAAAGCACAAAACCTTGGTTATTATCTATATATTTTTTACCTCCATTTATTATTGTTGTTATTATTTTTATTCACCTATCTATTTTGGTCGATTTCTCTGTTTGGGAGTGATTATTGAAACTGTCCCCAACCATACTTATATTTTCTCTTCCTTTCTTTTCTTTCGTTATGTGCTATGCCATGTTTCTCATTTCAAGACCATGGTGTGTTTTTTTTGTTTGTTTGTTTTTGCTTGTTTTGCTTTTTGTTGTTTGTTTGCCTGTTTTTTTTTTGTTTTGTTTTTTTTGTGGTGCTTATCGATACAGCTCAAGCCCTCACTAGATATTTGACACTTCTTTTGGTACTGGTGGAGTGTTTCACCTTCTTTTTCTCCATCTCTCAAAACGATGATGAGAGCCTCTAGAAGGATTCCGCCCAGTTTCGGGGTATTAGATCCTTACCCCAGTTTATTACTTTTCTCTTTTTCAAACAAAACCACGCAACTTGAACTAGCTAGTCCTGCCTCCAGTTAGAGGGGGAACTAAGGGAGGCATCAAGACCAAACAGGTGCAAGACTACTAAGTTGTGGGTTAGATAAAGAGGGGACCACATATTCAAGCCGACCTGGGATGAGGGAAGAGGAAATGGGAGGTAGGACAGAAATGGAGGTGTAGGGAGGACAATTTGGTGATGGGAATCCCCCCTGATTTTATGTAAATATGTACCTAAAATATTATTGTCAACACTATGTAAACCATTATGATCAAAATAAAAAATAAAAAAAAAATGGCTAAAAGGGATAAAAGGGCAGGTATGACTGAAGCTCCAATAAATCAGTGTATACTGTACAGTGTACAGCGATTTGAAGATGAAAAAAAAAAATAAATAACTACATACTTGCCAAGTCTTTAAAAAGTTTTAATACAGCCTTTAAAGGATCAAATTTATCTGCAAATAAATACATGAAGTACCTCTCAGAGTAAATCTGTTACTATAAAATTTACAATTTCTGAAATTTAATAAAATTATAATTAGCTGCATAATCAAAAAATATAAAAGAGCCAGGAGAAAATAAAGTGAAAGAAGTCAATGATACATTATGTAATGGAACAAAGAATATAAAACAATGAACAAAAATTTCAGATTTTTAGAAGACAACATATGTAGTATTTGAAATAAAAATTCACTGGAGAACAATTACAGAAAACTAGATATTGAAGAATAAAATATCAATAAATATGAATATCTAGTAATTGAAATTATTCAAAATGAAGCATAAAGTATTAATAAAATATTAAGAGGAGTGGCCAGAGCGGTGGCACAAGCAATAGGGCATTTGCATTGCATGCGCTAACCTAGGACAGACTGCGGTTTTATCCTCCAGCATCCCGTATGATCTCCCCAGCCAGGAGTGATTTCTGAGTGCATAACCAGGATAACCCCTGATCATAACCGGGTGTAGCCCAACCCCCCAAAATAGTTTTTTAATTTATAAAACTTACAAACCTATAGATCTGTGAAATCTAATAAATCTAATGGAACAAAAATCACAGTCATCATAAAATGGAGAAAAATTAACAAATGATGGTGTATTATATCTTTTTGCCTGAAATAGGCAAGTAATAATAAATTTAAACATTTATGTGTTTAAATAATACTCACTTTTTACTAAAATTACCCTGAAAATAAAGGTGAAAAATATAATTGTTAGAAGTGCCATAAAAAGCTGAGCAAAATCATCACTGACAGACATGTTCTATAGAAAATATTTTGTGCCAGCCAGGAGGAAAATGTTAATAGATGATTTTTATGGTAATTAATTCCATGTTCCAAATTTACTGGGCTAATGGATGCCCAAAAAGTTATTTATAGGTATTTAAACATTATTTATAGGTATTTCTATGGAGTATTTATGGAAGAGTTTACCATTTGTCCAAACTTCTTGAACTCTTGAAACTTACCAGAAGAAAAATTTTAACTCCTGAATCTCAACTTGTTTTGTTTACTTTTATGTGAATTTCTTGGAAAATTCTGTTATTCTTTATTATGCAGCTTAACTGAAGAAGCATCCTTTCATAGTAATAACTCCACATTTAAAAAGGTGATCAATCATTATAAAAATAACATCTTCATTTGCAAAATAAAAATATAACTTTCCCCCTTAGAAATTTTGGTAAGGGTTAAATAAAAGAAGTTATGTAAAAAAGTAATTGGGACACCTCATACACATGATAAAGGTATGGAACCATGGTCCGTCCTAGGTTAGAACCTGCAAGGCAAACAGCCTGCTGCTGCGCCACCACTCTGGCCCCAAGACATCACCTTTTAAAAATATTATTCCAATCTACTAAATTTTGCAATGTAAAACAGTAAACTTTTCTGTCTTCAAAAGTCAGTACACATCTTTCTAACCCCTTACTATTAATGTCGACAGCCTTTTGTTTATTCTTATATTATTTAAAAAGCAGTCTATTTGAGTTTTGACAAAACCCAAGATATCTTTATTCAAGAATTGACACCATAAAATGGAAGCAAAAACATCTGGTGGGTGTGGAATGGAGTCTTCATTTAGTACAGGCGATAGTTGTAGGAGAGAAGCAAAATGACAACTGTGAGGAGGTTTGAACAGTTCCTATTTTCAGGATGCGCTGAACTCATAATTCAGGCCTAATGAATGTTTCTTTGAGATGTAATAGCCTGTTTAGATTCCTGCTTCCGCCACTGCAGAAAATTGAATACAGAAATGGCAACGATTTAATGTAAAATTCATAAATAAAATGCAGACAAGGGAAGGGTGTGCCCTCGTGTTACACTATGGTTGTCATGTGGTATGAGGTTTAAGTCAATGGAGCGGCTTTTAAAGTCTTAGCTGAAAATTATTTTATTTCAGTTGGAATATATGTAGAGACAAAATATTTGTAAAGGCCTCTGACACCATGCTATACGATAAATGAATATGCTTTATTCCTCCTACAAATATCCTACTAAATCAATGTATTATCAGTAACAGTACTTGGTTACATTTTAGGAACATAGATCACTGGTAAAATTTTATGATATAAGATTGTATAAAGATGATATTATACAAGTATTTATTTGGAAAAATTTTGTAACATTAAAGATGCACTTTAATATCAAGTGTTTGTATATATGTGTGTAAAATGTCAACACATAGATGCTGTAAATAATTACCTTCTAGATAACAATAAATATTTAGTAATATAAGTACTCTTGGTAATGGTTGATAAGTACTAGCAAACACTTAAAAAGTAAAAAGCTCACTAAATTCTTACTAATATAACTATAGATGCACAAATATATTGATATATTTTGTGCTTATATTTGATGATATGTAAAGTTATAATAGACATAAAGAGTCTAATAGTGGGGAAACTTCTCATACATTTATTCTGCACAGGAACATAAAGCAGAAAACGTAAAGCAGAAAACATCAAGTAAACAAAGGACATGACCAATCATGAATTTACATGATGATTCTCATATAATAAGATAAAGTCCCTCAGTTTAATTTTAAATTACAGATTGCAGCAATTTTTGACCTTTTTATTTCTTGAAAATAAGAAACTAGACAGACTGAGGCAATATACAGCACCTGCATAAATATTGTCACAGGAATGCTAACTTATATACTGCTTTCTGCATTGCAGTTGGCATAAGTACTAAGTGAAAGGTCATTTTCAAATATAAATAAGAGAATAAACACATTTATGTAAATTGGAGAATAAGTTTATTCATAGTACTGATATCAAAATGTCTAGCTAGTTCCATACAAAACTTGTCACTTAAAAGTCTTTGCATTCACACTGTTGTCTAGCTTAATAAAATTTTGTATACTCATAGCAGATTTAATTCTGTAGCATGGCTTTTTCTTCCAATTTCCAGTGAGCAAATATGACAGAAAAGTAATTGTGACACGACTAAAAGGAAAGGTAGTAGTAAGATACAAATCAAAACCGGACATATGGTTAGGAACAATCCATTAAATAGTGTAAGCAACATTTCAGCTTCATTGGTACAGTAACTTGTATTTTTTTTCGGGCTACACCCGTTTGATGCTCAGGGGTTGCTCCCGGCTAAGTGCTCAGAAATTGCCCCTGGCTTGGGGGGACGACCATGTGGGATGCCGGGGGGATCGAACCATGGTTCTTCCTTGGCTAGCACCACCTCGCCAGCCCCTAGTAACTTCTATTTTTATATTATAATGAATCATTGTCTCAAAGAAATAATTCCTCTGAAAATTTCCCCCTTTCAACCACAGGTAAACGAATTGATAATTATATTTATTCAGAGAAGCCATTTTAAGGGATGCAATTGGTAAATTTCTAGTCCAGGACCAGTCCTTTTAACTGCTTCTTAAATATATGTTTGAATATTTTTGAATATATTATACATCAATATATATTTGAATATATATTTGAATTTGAATTATATATAATTGAATTGAATATATATTGAATATATTCAAATATATATTTGAATTTTTGCGTCACACCTGGTGGCACTCAGGAGTTACTCCTGTTCTGCACTCAGAAATCTGTCTTGGCAGGCATGGGGGGCCATATGGGATGCCAGGAATTGAACCGGGGTCCCCCCGGGATTGCACACGTGCAAGGTAAATGACCTACCTCTGTGCTATAGCTCTGACCCCTTAACAATATATTATAAGTAATTTTGACTACAAACTCTTTTGAGAGTGTTTATGATGCTTTAGAATCAAAACCTGAGGGCTGGGAATATTGTTTAGTGATAGAGCACATGTATGCCTCAGTTATTTAAAATCCTGTATTTTATCACAGACACTTGAGTGAAGGGAATGAAAGAATCCAAAGTCTAAAAACTCAGATGAGAGGATAGAGAAATAGAATAGAGGTTAAGGTACATGCTTTACATGATGATGACCTGGTTCAATACCTGAGCATTGCTTGGGTGACCTGGGTAATCTTTAGTACCACAGAACTTGAGCACTATTTTATCCTTGAGCCCTTGTATTAAACCATTGGACTGATTCACTGATAAACACCAGGAGAGCCATCTTAAATACCACATGAGAGTGCCAAGTCACACACACACACACACACACACACACACACACTGTAAGATGAACAGCATTTACTATTTACTTTTTTGGGGGAAAGGGATAAACTTCAGTATTAGAGCACTTTTATTACATGTGTGAAACCCTGAACTCAATATCTAGCACTGAAAAAAGAAATGTATCTTCTATGCACTAGTTCCCATAATGAGATCTTCAGATTCTATCTGCTATTAAGAAGTTCCAAGGACTTTTTGAATAATGTATTTAGCAATTGTATAGAAAATCAATCAGAGGGGCCGGGCGGTGGCGCTAAAGGTAAGGTGCCTGCCTTGCCTTTGCTAGCCTTGGACGGACCGTGGTTTGATCCCCTGGTGTCCCATATGGTCCCCCAAGCCAGGAGCAACTTCTGAGTGCATAGCCAGGAGTAACCCCTGAGCGTTACCGGGTGTGACCCAAAAACAAAAACAAAAAAAAATTAATCAGATTAGTTTAGATCAGTATTGTGCTCTAAAGCAAGAAAGCTATTTGAGGTTAATGGGTTAGTGTCAAGATAAAGGAACTTTCAGTGGAATAAGATAATATGAGTATGATAAAAGAAAACAACTTTGGTAGATTTATTTATGTCTAGTATATACAAAGCCATGAGTTAACAATGATACTGAAAATAAGTATTGGTCACAATTAGAAGTTAACAGAGGAATACATTTCTCTGAAAGCTGGCAAAGGAAAGAATAAAGCATTTGTCCTGAATTTCCTATGCTATTAATTTCAGGAAAACCAAAGTTGATGAGGTAAGGACTTTTGCATCTAAATCTTCAGTCTAATAAATGCAAAATCAATTCTAAAATCAAAATAATGGCATACCACCTTTAATAAAAACAATAAATCTAGAAAAATAGCATAAATGAAGGTTGGTGAAGTCATTTAACTAAATTTTGATGGGGAACTTCATAATAGTTGGAGCAAATAGATGACATTTTAATGTACTGAACAAACATAGCAGCTCATAAAATAGGAAGATCAAATTTTAGGTCTTTGATATAATACTTAGAAAATAACCTGCAAAGGTACCTATTAGATTTAATGGATGAGGTGAGGCTATTAAAGAGACTGAAAAGATATAGAAATTCAAAATTTTATTTAGACTCTGATGCAAACAGCCCAAATGCAGTAAGATAACTTCAATGAAATTGGAAAAAATAGCATCAAAAGGTAATCTTGAAAAATAAGTAATAACATTACTATTATAACAAAGCTAGATGATGTGAATTTTAAGATTTTAAAACGTATTCTAAGAAAAATGTGATATTTGAGAATAGACAAACCTATAGAACAGTTTAGACAGCACAGAAATAGACCCACAAAATATCAATTAGCATGTTTTAAAATCAGAAAAATGTGATCAATTTAAAAATATATATAGCTAAGGGGCTGGAGAGATAATACGGCAGATAGGGCATTTTCATTGCACATAGCTAAATAAAGTTTGATCCCTGGAATCACATATGGTATCCATAGTCTGTCAGGAGTGATTTCTGAGCACAGAGCCAGCCAGGAGCAACCACTGAGCACAGTTGGGTATTGGGTGTTCCCCCTCCAAATATTGCTTAAAAAAACTGGACATTCAGACTCTAAAAAGTAAAGAACTTCAAACTATATCTTGCACCTTTGCACAATATATATATATATATAAATTATAGGCATTTATGAAAATTTTATATTTAAAAATATTTTTAAAAAGGGCTGGAGAGATAACATGGAGGTAAGGTGTTTGCCTTTCATGCAGAAGGTCGGTGGTTCTAATCCCAGCATCCCATGTTGTCCCCTAAGCCTGCCAGGAGCGATTTCTGAGCATAGAGCCAGGAGTAACCCCTGAGCACTGCCGGGTGTGACCCAAAAACCAAAAAAAATCTTTTAAAGAAACTATGACCTTTGATTAAGGAAAGAGTTCTGATCCATAGAATTAAAAATTGATTTAAAATAAGCTTTGTACCGTGGATTAGTGCAACTGGCTCTCATCTCTATTGTCTTTGGGTAATATAATCATACTATCTTTTCATTTTTGTGTGAACATGTTTATTAATAAACATTTTAATGAGCATGATAATGGTCCTTTTTCTCTAATTTTTTGTCATGTAAGAATTTGATATATCCATTAGCTTTAGTCTATTTCTCATCCATCATATTCTAAAGTATCTATGGTTATTTTTATTTTATTTTTGAAACTATTGTGATTTACAAGGCATTTCATCGTTGGGTTTCAGATATAAAATGAATTAGGGCCAAGCACAGCACCAGTGTCAACCTCCATCACCATTGTTCCCCCAAGTGCATCCCATCCCATACCTCTATCCCCAGCCTGCCAGTGTTAACAAGCTCAGTTTAAGTTTAGATTGTTAACTTTTGGGTCTCTTTATCCAACTGAATTTAACTTTGGCTTGGATATTTAATGCTGTCGTTTTTTAATACTACCAATGCTCCTGAGAGCATTTGGCCCCTCACCCCCATTATTTAATATTCATGTTTCTCCTCCTCCAGTCAGTTTATTTTCTTCTCAATATACTCTGGGACCAAAGGTGCTTGAGATAAGTCCCATTTGGACAGTTGCATTTCTTTATGCAGTTATTCTAAATACCAGATATACCATAAGTGATTTATTTCTGTATTTATTCATCTTCTTCTGTCTTCTTTCATTTAACATAATATCTTCCAGTTCCATTCATGTTGCTGAAAGTTGCATGATTGCATTATTCCTTGAAGCTATGTAGTATTACATTGTACCACATGTTCATGATTTACTCATCTTTTGTTGGACATATAGGTTGATTCCAAGTTTTGGCTATTGTATTTAGTGCTGCAATGAATAGTGATGTGCATAAATCCTTGTGGATAAATGTTTTTTTTTCTGTCCTGAGGATAAACGCACAAAAAAGAGACTGCCGGATCATATGGCAGATCAATTTTTTTTTGAAAGAAGAAACTTTAATGTGACCACTTTCAAAGTAAAATTAACACTGGCCAGAGGCATTTTACAAAAAGTTTTCAAATAAGAGTTAAGCCTGAAAGAAAAAAATACATAATATTCAAATAAAGCAGTATTAACCTAGTACTTTGAATACTGAAACAAATAGAGAAGGGGCAGAGGTTAAAGGAAGAATTTACCAAAAAGTTACTAAATCTAGCTTCTATATTCCTGTTTAAGAAGACGTCCCCTTTCCATAAACTAACTTTCTTGCCTTCTTTCCCCTTCTCTTAAAATCTTTCCTGAACTTGGCAAGGAAAAAAAAAAAACTTATTTCTTAGAAATGTGTCCTCTTAAGCCTGCATATCCTATACCCCCAAAACATTTACTTATGAGCCCATATTAACCAAAAGAGGAGTTTTTGCCTTCAAATATAATAACTATATTCTCAAGTTTTATTTAGTTGCTTATATAAACTTAGGGTCATAAGCATGATTTCAGGATCTGCACTTTTTATGTCAAGTGCTTTAACTAAACAGTTTAAAGCTTCCTGTATTTTCCCACACTCTTTCAGTTCTTTTCCACGCTTTATCAGACTCTCGTAGTCATCTGTCATCTCCACTGGCTTCTCCTGGGGATAATCACAGGACTGTAAACCACACAAAGGCTCAGGGACACCAGAAGGTGGCTCTTGAGCTGGAGAGTCAGGATTATGTACAGTTAACCACCTGGCCTTATTTTCTAGAGGCAGAATTTCTCTGGAAGAGGATTCTTCTTTTCCGTCAGAGGTTTCCCCACTACTTTCTTCAGTTTCTTCTTCCATCAAATCTTCAACAGCCTCCCCTTCACTACTGTTATCAAGACTTTCCTTCATGTCCTCCACATGGTCTAAAACCACATTGATAAGTGACCGCCTAGAAGCCAAAGAACTTCTTGACTTATTTATAAAATCAGGTTTCTTAGGAGAGAAGACCCTTCCAGGTGAATTGTCAGTTTTGGGAGTTGAAGTATCAAATTGTTTTGCAGATGAGAATTCAAAAGGCGATACACTGAACAGGTTTGTACTTTCAGTCTCTTTAGAAGTATCTCCATCTTCGCTGTCTGAAGTGATCCTTCTGGTTTTCCTTCCGGCTTTCACATTCACTACTCCTGACTCATCGTGGTCATCGCTATTCAAACTGAGAGATACTCTGCTCTGCACAAATTCTGTTGTAGAACTAACTGCAATTTCACAGGAGCTATTTTCTTTGTGAACATGCTGCAAAGATTGACTGGAAAAATCCTGTCTATTATCTATAGAGTCTTCTAAGTAAAGATTGAAATCGCATGCATACTCTGGTGAAAATGTTGAAGATCCCTCCTTCAACTTGGCCTCTTCTGCTTGAGCATCATTACAGTTTTTAGTAATAGATGCTTCCAAGTCGCTGTTTTGATTTTCATTTGTTATAGTATTCACAGGGCATGGACTGCAGTGATACATAATCTCATCATCCTTTAGCTGATGGAGATTTGGTTCTAGATCATCTCTGACTAACAATACACTGGGTAAATCATCACAACTTCTCAGAGATTTCTCTTGTAATACTTCCTGTATAGGCACCTCTTCTCTTAATGCCACTTTTGGCAGAGACTTGGTTTCAGCAGCAAAACTTTCTGTCACTTCCAATACACTGTCCCTACCAACTTCATCATATTCACAGCCCTTATGGAAAGTAGCAACAGAAGCTTCATGGAATGAACTTTCACATGTGTGCCTACTCTCTTGCAGGTCAGACACATTCATCTTTATGCTGCTGAGAGCTTCTTTCTCACTCTTGTCAGGCTGATCATCAATGACTATGCTTGCCAGTAGAGACGCGGTTTCTTCAGGCTCAGTTTCATTAATAGTCATATGATATGCAATTTGAGGCTTTGGTTTATTCAAATGATGGCCTTTCACCTTTGTTTGAGGACATACAGATTCAGTTAGCCAAGTCTTCTCACTCTTTTGTCTTTCCATTAGGAGTTCAGTATTTTTTGACTCAAGTTCAACAAGACATTGAGCTTTGTGAACCCTTTCTTGAATATAGTTCAAGTCTTCTATTACATCAAGCTCTTCATTAACAGGTAAGTCATGTGTGTACATCAAATCATGGTCAGAGATTCCAGCTATTCCCAAAGAATAGAGGAAGGCAATATGATCATCTAGGTTTTTATCAGATTTCCTCTGAGCAGCATGTAGAGACTCAAGCTGCAGCTGGGTTGCTGAGTTCTGTAAATCCTCAATTGTAAAGAGCTCTCTTAATTCTTGTTTACTAAAATAGCGAAAAGGGTTCTTCTTATCACCAGTTGTTTGTCTAATTATTGAATCCTTGAAAATTTGCCTTCTGTATATTTTTTCCTCTACAGTACCACAAGTAATTAGCCTATAAACTACAACATTTTCTTTTTGTCCAATTCGATACACTCTGTCCCCAGCTTGAGTATCAGTTGCAGGATTCCAGCTAGGATCAAAAATGACAACTCTAGTTGCTGCTGTTAATGTCAAGCCAACGCCACCTACTTGAGTGGTAAGCAAAAAAACAGAGTAATCTTTATTTCTCTGGAATAAGTTAATTCTTTTTTCTCGTTCCACAAGATGACTAATTGTTCCATCAATTCGCAGTATTTTAAAGTGCCTATTCTTTAAGAGGTATTCAATTATGTTTAGGATTTGTCTTGATTGGGAAAACACCAAAGTCTGATGCCCTTCATCTCGCAGTTCCTTAAGCAGGTCCATTAGAAATATCATTTTCCCAGATTCCTGTATCAGTGCAGTATCAGTTACCTGATTGAACTGCTCCATATTAAGTAAATTCTCTCTTTCATTTTCAACAGAGAACTGTATATCCTCTAGATTTAGCAAATGGCAAGTCCTTGCAGGTAACAGTCTAGGATGATCACACAGCTTCTTTAAGATACCTAACTCAACTAAAGGTGACCGTGTCTCCATTAACAACTTCTTGATACACTCCAAAGACACATACTTCTTGTATATTTCTTCTTGTAAAGGTACAAGGCGTATCCAAATAATTAAATCATTTTTCCTGGAGAGGGAAGGCATTTGACAAATGGCATCCACAGCTGGATTCTTTTCACCAGATATGATCTCTTGATTGCCAATTGTTTTCTTCTGTACCTCTTCTTTAGTCCTCCTAAGCATATACGGCTTTATGATTGTCATTAAATTTTCAGATATTTTAAATCCCAAGGCTTTTTCCTCTGGAGTAGCATCCTTCTCTCTTGCTCTGGTAATAGGATTTTCATACTCCATTTTAAAAGTCTTCAATGTTCCTAGCAGGGAACCTCGACAAGCAAATCAAACAAGGCCCACAGTTCTCGTAAATTATTCTGGACTGGTGTTCCTGTAAGGAGAATGCGATTACTGGCAGGTATATTATGAGCGCATATTGCTGATTTGGTAGATGAGCTTTTAATTTTATGTGCTTAATCAAGGATGACGTAGTCCCACAAAAACTCTTGACCATTCAGGCTTGAAAGTTGCTGCCAATTATTTATTAACATTTGGTATGTTGTGATAATGACGCCATTCCTTTGCTGAACTCGAATAAGGTTTCTGTTTCGTTCATCCTTGCTAGGACCATGAAAAGTTTTGACTCTCATTCCTGGAGTCCACTTTACAAATTCTTTTACCCATGTGATAATAAGATTAGTTGGCATAATCAGCAGCACATGATTCACCAGTGAAGCATCAAACATACCAGAAAGGAAAGCAATGACTTGAACAGTCTTCCCTAACCCCATGTCATCTGACAAGATACCTCCTTTTCTGCCTTCCCTGTATAGGCTATACAGGAAAGCTATACCTTCCTTTTGGTGCTCAAACAGCTGGTTGTACAGTTCTCGATAAATCAGTAGGTCAGAGTTGCACACGTATGTGAATTCATCGTTTCCATTGTCTGCTAATTCCTCTAAGGCTTCCTGGATTTTCTTGATTCTGCTCATCACCTTTGCACTGGGAAAAATGTCCTTTGCCAAGTTGAAAAGTTTAAGTGCTTCTTCCAGATCTCCATTCTTAGTAGCTTCTTTGGCCTCTTTTACATATCTTGCACACAGTTGAGAAGGGATCAATTCCTAACACTGTATACAGTTCCCCCAGCATCTGGAAATAATCTCTGAGCACAGGCAAAAGCCTTAAACACTGCTTGGATGTGGCCTCAGGTAATAAGCAGCCTGCTCTGGGCTTAAATCCTCGGCTCCCGCAAACGGGCCGGAGGCCTCCATGGCTCGCCCTCGGCAGATCAATTTTTAGTTTACTGAGAAGCCTTCATACTGTTTTCCATAGGAATTGAACCAGTCAGCATTCCCACCAGCAGTGGATGAGAGTTTTTTTCTCACCACATTCTTGCCAACAGAGATTGTTCCCATTATTTTTGATATGTGCCATCCTCACTGTGTAAGATTATATATCATTGATGTCTTAATTTGTATTTTCCTAACAATAAGTGATGATGAGCATTTTTTCTCATGTCTTGGGCATCTGTTGCTCTTCTTCAGATAAGTGTTTATTTACTCTCCCCAATTTTGATGGGATTTTCTAGGTTTTGTGGAGTTAATATTTTGAGTACTTTTTATATTCTAGATAGAAAAACTTTAACTGATGTGTTGAGTGCAAAATTTTCTCCCACTGGCTTCTAATTTTAGCCATTCTAGTTTTTTGTTTTGTTTTGTTTTGTTTTTGCCATACAGAAACTTTTCAGTTTATTGTAGTCCCATTTATTCAAATTTGTTGCTATAACCTTTGCCATTGCCATCCTATCATCAAATACTTCTTTGAGGTCTAAGTCTTAAAGTGTTCTGCTTATGTTTTTTTTTCAATAAATTTTATGAATTCAGATCTAATTTCAAGGTCTTTGTTCCACTTTAAATTGACTTTTGTGCAAGGTATGATATATGGATCAATCTTTAGTTTCTTATACATTGTTAGCCAATTATTTCAAAACCATTTGTTAAATATACTTTTTCCATTTCAATATCTTGGCTACTTTGTTAAAGATTAGTTAACATATACTTGGTGTTTGTCACTGAATATTCTATTCTGACCCATTTGTCTGAAAATATGTCTTTGTTTCAATACCATGGTGTTGTAATTACTATGGCTTTGTAGTAGAGCTTCAAATTAGGTAATAGGATGCCTCTCAGTTTCTTGTTTTTTTTATTATGGATTTGGCTATATTAAGTCTTTTATATGGTTCCACACAAATTTAAAAATTAATTGGTCTAAGACTTTGTCGGATGTTGCCTAAATTTTAATAGGTATTTCACCTAATCTATATAATAGTTTAGAAAAGATGCCCCTGTTTGTGACATCAGGCTGGGAAAATCCACGAAATTACGCCTGACCAGTGGGGCCCAACTGTGGAAAACTGTGAGTGCTGCCTGTGTGTGTCTGTCTACTATCCTGTTGCGTGAACCTCTTGGGAGTGGGCTGAAAAGAGGCTCCAGAAAACTCATTCTCCCAGAGGCCAATTCCAGGGTGGGACTCCATAACGTGAAAACCGGCTAGGCTTTGCATAAGCCGGGTCCCCTGTTTGTGACGTCAGGCTTGGAAAATCCACAAAACTACGCCTGCCCAGTAGGACCCGACTGTGAAAAACTGTGAGTGCTGCCTGTGTGTGTCTGTTTACTATCCTGTTGCGTGAACCTCTTGGGAGTGGGCCAAAAAGAGGCTCCAGCCGAGCAATTAAGTCCACTTCGCTATGTGGCCGTGTGCTCTTTCTAAGAAAAGAACACCATCGCAACAAGAAGAAAAAAATCACACTAAGATCTGCGCTGGATTACAGAAGCAAGCATTTCTCTCTGGACTGTCTTCTATGCTGCGTGCTGGGGCCTAAGATTTGATCCTGTGTGAGGCTTCATCCACGGAGGACTCCCCTCCCTTAGAGGCAAGTCGGCCCATCCAGAAAGGGCAGAGCCAGAGGAGTGTGCTAACTGCATCATTTAGCCAATGAATACCACCACAACACGTAGAAAAACCCACAATACAAGTGTGATAATGGGGAAACAACGCAGGCCAGCATCAGAAATAGAGAATGAAGATGATAATTCTGATGATGAGATAATGACCAACCAACTAATCAACCTCTCAGATAAGGACTTTAGACTAGCAATATGGAAGATGCCCAATTAAATCAAAGAAATCATAGTTCAAGTTGAACAGAACACTAATAAGAACCAAGAAAATATGAAGACAGAAATCACAAAACTCGAAACTGAAATAACATGTCAACGAACAGGCCTAAAAAAGTCAGTAAACGAAGTGAATGACAAAATGGATAAAATCTGGGACAGGATATCAGAAGCTGAGAATAGACTTGGTGCTGTGGAAGATGAGATACATAACAATTCTATACAGCAGGAGAGATTGGAAAAAAACTTAAACCAAATAAACAGACAATGGAAAAATTAGTCAAAGAATGGGAACAGATGAAAATAGAAGTCTATGATAAGATCAACAGAAACAACTTAAGAATCATTGGAGTCCCAGAGACCCAGGAAGAAAATTTCCAGGAAGAATCAATGGTCAAGAACATCATTAAAGAGAAACTTCCAGAGCTAAAGAATATATGTGATCAAATCCTGCATGCTCAAAGAGTACCAACCAAAAGAGAACCCAGAACAACTACCCCAAGACACATCCTAGTCACAATGACAAATCCCACAGATAGAGACAGAATTCTGAAAACAGCAAGATCAAAAGGGGAAATTACGTTCAAGCAAGCATCCTTGAGATTTACAGCAGACCTGTCACCAGAAACACTCAATGCCAGAAAGCAGTGGTGGGATATTGTGACAAGACTGAATGAAATGAATGCTTCACCTAAAATACTGTACTCAGCAAAACTCACTTTCTGGTTTGACGAAGAATACATGGTTTCACAGGCAAAAAACTGCTCAGAAACTTTAAAGACTCAAAACCAGTCTTAAGAGAAAAACTGAAAGACCTAATTCAAGACAAGACTAACCAAAAGACACACCAAATTTTGATATAAAGATGGCATTAAATCCAAGGACAATTCTTTCTCTCAACGACAATGGACTAAATGCACCAGTTAAGAGACAGAGTGGCTAAATGGATCAAAAAACTCAATCCAACCTTCTGCTGCCTACAAGAAACGCACCTGAATAGTCAGAACAAATATAGACTCAAAATAGAAGGCTGGAGAAAAATTATCCAAGCAAACAACACCCATAAAAAAGCTGGAGTGGCCATATTAATATCAGATAATGCAAACTTTATACTCAGGAAGGTTGTAAGAGACAAAGATGGACATTTTATATTAATCAAGGGGTATGTAGAGCAGGAAGAAATCACTCTCCTAAACATATATGCACCGAATGAGGGGCCAGTAAAATATTTAATACAACTGTTGACAAATCTGAAAAATAATATCAATAACAACACAATAATTGTGGGGGACCTCAACATGGCTTTGTCAACACTGAATAGGTCAACCAGACTGAAACCCAACAAGAATATACTAGACCTGAGGAGAGAAATGGAAGAAAGAGGCCTAGTGGATATATATAGGACACTCCATACCCAGAAACCTGGATACACATTCTTCTCCAATGTACATGGGACATTCTCCAGGATAGACTACATACTGGCACATAAGAAATACCTGCATAATATCAAAAGGATAGAAATTTTGCAGACTGCCTTCACTGACCACAAGGCTCTGAAATTATTTGTGAATTCCAAAGGGACTCAGAAGAAAAACTTTAACACCTGGAAGTTAAACAGACTCAAACTCAATAACCAGTGGGTCCGAGATGAAATCAAGGAGGAAATCAAAAGGTTCCTGGAAACAAATGACAATAAAGGCACAAACTATCAGAACTTATGGGACACAGCAAAAGCAGTACTGAGAGGAAAATTTATAGCTTTGCAAGCACACATCAGTAAGGAAGAAGAAACTTACCTGAGTAGCTTAATGACACAGCCAATAGAACTAGAAAGTGCTCAACAAAAGGACCCAAAAATAAGGAGACAGAAGGAAATAACAAATCTGAGAGCAGAAATAAACGAAGTGAAAACCCAAAAAACTATCCGAAAGATCATCAAAAGCAGAAGTTGGTTCTTTGAAAAAATAAACAAGATTGATAGACCATTGGCAAACCTAACAAAGAAAGAGAGAGAGAAACTTGATAACTCCTATTAGGAATGAAAAAGGAGAGAGCACTACTGATATGACAGAGATTCAAAGTGTAATCAGAGACTACGTTGAGAAACTCTACACCACTAAAAATGAGAACCTGGAAGAAATGGATAAATTCTTGGACTCTTATAATCTTCCACTGTTGAAGGAAGAGGATGTAGCATATCTAAGCACCCCCATAACCATTGATGAAATTAAAATAGTAATCAAATGTCTGCCCAAAAACAAAAGTCCAGGCCCAGATTGATTCAATAATAAATTCTTTCTAACTTTCCAGGAGGAACTACTACCAATCCTGGCAAGACTCTTTCATGAAATTGAACAAATGGAAACACTTCCAAATAGCTTTTATGAAACCAACATCACCTTGATACCTAAACCAGACAGAGATGCTATGAAAAAAGACGATTACAGACCGATATCGCTGATGAATGCAGATGCAAAGATCCTCAACAAAATCCTGGCAAATAGGATTCAATGCCTCATTAAGATCATCCACTATGATCAAGTAGGTTTCATCCCAGGAATGCAAGGACGGTTTAACATCCGTAAATCTATCAACATAATACACAACATAAACAACAAGAAAAATAAAAACCACATAATCATATCAATAGATGCAGAGAAAGCATTTGATAATGTCCAACACCCATTCTTGATCAAAACTCTCAGCAAGATTGGAATGGAAGAAACCTTTCTCAATATAGTTAAGGCCATCTACCACAAGCCAGTGGCAAATATTATCCTCAATGGAGAAAAACTAAAAGCCTTCCCTCTAAATTCTGGCACAAGACAAGGCTGTCCTCTCTCACCACTCCTATTCAACATAGCACTGGAAGTACTTGCTATAGCGATTAGGCAAGAAAAAGATATCAAAGGAATCCAGATAGGAAAGAAAAAAGTCAAGCTCTCACTGTTTGCAGATGACATGATACTCTACTTAGAAAACCCTAAAGACTCTACCAAAAAGCTTCTAGAAACAATAGACTCGTATAGCAAGGTGGCAGGCTACAAAATTAACACACAAAAATCAATGGCCTTTCTATACACCAATAGTAATAAGGAAGAAATGGACATTAAGAAAACAAACCCATTCACAATAGTGCCACACAAACTCAAATATCTTGGAATCAACTTGACTAAAAATGTGAAGGACCTATACATAGAAAACTATAAAACTCTGCTCCAAGAAATAAGAGAGGACACATGGAAATGGAAACGCATACCCTGCTCATGGATTGGCAGGATTAACATCATCAAAATTGCAATACTCCCCAATGCAGTATACAGAATTAATGCTATCCCTCTAAAGATACCCATGACATTCTTCAAAGAAGTGGATCAGGCACTTTTGAAATTTTTTGGAACAATAAACGCCCTAGAGTAGCTAAAGCAATCATTGGGGAAAAGAATATGGGCGGAAATATTTTCCCCAACTTTAAACTTTACTACAAACAATAGTTATCAAAACAGCATGATATTGGAATAAGGACAGGCCCTCAGATCAATGGAATAGGCTTGAATACTCAAAAAATGTTCCCAGACATACAATCTCAACTAATTTTTGACAAAGGAGCAGGAAATTCTTAATGGAGCAGGGAAAGCTTCTTCAACAAGTGGTGTTGGCACAACTGGATAGCCACTTGCAAAAAATTGAACTTAGACCCCCAGCTAACACCATGTATGAAGGTAAAATTCAAATGGATTAAAGACCTCCATATCAGACCCAAAACCATAAGATATATAAACAACACATAGGCAAAACACTCCAGGACATTGAGACTACAGGCATCTTCAAGGAGGAAACTGCACTCTCCAAGCAATGAAAGCAGAGATTAACAGATGGGTATATATTAAGCTCAGAAGCTTCTGCACCTCAAAGGAAATAGTGCCCAGGATATTAGAGCCCCCCGCTGAGTGGGAGAAACTATTCACCCAATACCAATCAGATAAGGGGCTAATCTCCAAAATATACAAGGCCCTGACAGAACTTTACAAGAAAAAAACATCTATTCCCATCAAAAAATGGGGAGAAGAAATGAACAGACACTTTGACAAAGAAGAAATACAAATGGCCAAAAGAGAGATGAAAAAATGCTCCACATCACTAATCATCAGGGAGATGCAAATGAAAACAATGATGAGATACTTCCTCACACCACAGAGAATGGCACACATCACAAAGAATGAGAACAAACAGTGTTGGCAGGGATGTGGAGAGAAAGGAACTCTTATCCACTGCTGGTGGGAATGCCATCTAGTTCAACCTTTATGGAAAGCGATATGGAGATTCCTCCAAAAACTGGAAATCGAGCTCCCATACGATCCAGCTATACCACTTCTAGGAATATACCCCAGGAACACAAAAATACAATACAAAAACCCCTTCCTTACACCTATATTCATTGCAGCACTATTTACCATAGCAAGACTCTGGAAACAATCGAGATGCCCTTCAACAGACGAATGGCTAAAGAAACTGTGGTACATATACACAATGGAATATTATGCAGTTGTCAGGAGAGATGAAGTCATGAAATTTTCCTATACATGGATGTACACGGAATCTATTAAGCTGAGTGAAATAAGTCAGAGAAAGAGAGAAAAACGCAGAATGGTCTCACTCATTTATGGGTTTTAAGAAAAATGAAAGACATTCTTGCAATAATAATTTTCAGACACAAAAGAGAAAAGAGCTGGAAGTTCCAGCTCACCTTAGGAAACTCACCACAAAGAGTGATGAGTTTAGTTAGAGTAATAACTACATTTTGAACTGTCCTATAATGAGAATGTATGAGAGAAATGGAGAGCCTATTTAGAGTACAGGCGGGGGTCGATTGTGGAGGAGGGAGATTTGGGACATTAGTGAAGGGAATGTTGCACTGGTGATGGGTGGTGTTCTTTACATGACTGAAACCCAAACACAATCATGTATGTAATCAAGGTGTTTAAATAAAATAAAATAAAATAAAATAAAAGATGGTCATTTTGATATTGTTCTTCCCATCCACGAATATGGGATATTCTTCCATTTCCTTAGGTCTTCTTCAATTTCTTTCTGAAGTGTTTTGAATTTTTCTTGATATAGGTCTCTTAACTCTCTTGTTAGTTTAATTCCTATATTCCTATATACTTGATAATTTGGAACACTATTTTCAATGTGATAGACTCCTTGATCTCCTGCTCCTCTGAATCATTATTCGTATAAAGATATATGCAACCAATTTGCAGCCAAACACTTTGCTGTATTGGTTTATAGTTTCTAGTAGCTTTTTTGTAGACCCTTTAGGGTCTTTGGTATCTATTAACATGTCATCTTAAAATAGACTTTTTTTCTTTTTCAATGTGCATTCCTTTCATTTTCTTTTCTAGCATTATTTCTATTGGTAAGACTTCTAATACTATTTTGAATAAGAATGGAGACAGTGGGCATGCTTGCTTAGTGTCTAAACTTAGTTGAATGCTTTCATTTTTTCACCATTAAGAATAATCTTGGGGGTGAGGTTTTAAAAGATAGCTGTTACTATATTGAGGAAGGTTTTTTCCACACCTATTTTGCTGAGTTTTAATAAAAAGATGGGTTTGTAATTTTATTAAATGCTTTCTCTGTGTCGATTGAAATGATCATGTAGTAAATACATGCAGTGTATTTAATAAATAAATAAAAATAACATTTAATGTTTAATAAATATCTAAGAAATATAAATAATGTTTAATAAATATTAAATATTTAATAAATAAAATAAATGCAGTGTGTTATGTTGATTTGAGTATATTGAAATATCCTTGCATCCTTGGGATGAAATCTACCTTGTTATGATGTATTCTTTTGTCGATGTGTTGTTGATTAGGTTTGATAAGCTTTTATTAAGAATTTTTACATCAATGTTCACCAGTGAAATTGGTCTGTTGTTTTATTTCTTTGTAGTATCTCTGTCAGTTTTGGGAATTAGTGTGCTATTAACTTCGTAGAAGGCATTAGAGAGGATTCCTGTTTTTTGATATATTTTGAAGAGTCTAAGAATCAATGGTAGTAACTCTTCTCTGAATATTTGATACAACTAATAGGTAAACTTGTTTGGTCCTGAATTTTTATTCTTGAGAAAGATCTTAATTACTGTTTAGATTTCCTTACTCATGATTGGCATGTTTAGGTTTTCTACTTTCTCCTCCTTCAGTATTGAGAGATTATAATTTCCCATAAATCTCTCCATTTCTTCCAGGTTATCTAGTTTATATAGTTATAGTTGTTCATAATAAGCTCTCATTATCTTGGATTTCTTGGGGTTCTGCTATAATCTTCCATTTAATTTCTGATTTAATTTATTTGAACATTTCTTCTTACTTTCCCTTGTGAGTTTTGCCAATGATTTGTCTAACTTATTTATTCTCACAAAAATACAGTTCCTGGTTTCAATTCTTTGTATTGTTTTACTTGTTTCTATACTGTTCACTTTTTTCTGATTTTTAATATTTCTTTTCTTCTGCTTGTGTTTTGGTTCCTTTGCAGTTGGTTTTTCAGAAACAACTCTAGGTTGTTGATTTTGTTGATTTTCTATATAGGTCTATATTGCTATGACTTTTCCCCTAATAACTGCTTTTGCTGTTTTCAATCAATTTTGCTAATCTGATTCGTCATTATTATTTGTCTCAAGGAATCTTTTATTTCTTCTTTGATTTCATCTTAAATAGCTGTTGCTGAGTAGCAGGTTGTTTCGTATCCAGGTATTAGATTTACCACACACCTTCTTTTTTATAATCTTGATCTCTGTGGCATTGTGATCAAATGGGGTGTTTGGTATTATTTTTATATTCTGAACTTATGTGAGTTAGACTTGTGTCATAAAATGTGGTCTATCTCTAGAAGGTTCTATGTGCACTAGAGAATAATGTATATTCAACTCCTTGAGAATAAAAGGCCTGTAATTATCCATAAGTCCCAGATCTCCTACTTTCTCATTTAGTGCTCTTATGTCTTTGTTAGTGTTATCCCTAGTGAATCTGTCCAGTGGCAATAGTGGTGCATTGAAATCTTCCACTACGATCACTTTTCCTTTCATTTGTTTCCCTAGGATTGTGAGCAAAAGCCTTACATGCTTTTCTGACTCTAATTTGGTTGAACGTTGAACAAATTTAGTATAACTTGGTCTATTTTCCCCCTGATCAATAAGTAATGTCTATCCTTGTCTGTATGTACTTTCTTCAGGTTAAGTGCCATTTGGTCTGATATAAGTATGACTGTCCCAACTTTTCCAGTAGCTTGTATAATTGTTTTCTATTCTTTTACTTTGAACCAGTGTCTATCTTGAAATTTTTTGTTCTTGTTTTGTTTGTTTGGGGCCACACCAGGTGAGCTCAGGGTATACTGCTGGCTATGTGTTCAAAAATCGTTCCTGGCTTAGGGAACAAACTGGGATGCCTGGAATTGAAACTAAGTACATGCTATATTAGTTGCATGCAAGGCAAATGCCCTACTGCTATGCTACTGCTCTAGTCCCTATCTTAAATTTTAATCGTATTTCCTGTGGCAGCAGATGACTGGGTTTTCTTTTACTGTTTCCTTTAATCTGTGCCTTTTGATAGGAGAGTTTATTCCATCGGCATTTAAGGAAAATATTGACAAAATGGGCTGTTATTTTATTATATTGTTTAGGGTTATTTTGTTACAATTGGTTACTTGGTTAATAAAAATTTAACTTTGTATAGTTCATTTAGAGTCAGTTTGGTTAGCTTTAATGTTGTGAGTTCTTTATCTGAATGTATTTATTTCTCTCTCCCATATAAATTAGAAGTTTTCCGGGTAGTGGACTCTAGGTTGAAAGCTCCTTTCATTTAGTACTTTGAATATGTTATTCTACTCTTTTCTTTCCTTAATGGTTTCAAATGGGAGATATGTTTTGATTCTTATGTCCTTTCCTTTATACTTAAGATTTTCCTTCTCCTTTCTGAGTTAAAGGTACAATTTATCTATTTTGTTTTTTATTTATTTATTGTTTTGTGGGGGGCCACAATTGTTTGATGCACAAGGGTTACTCTTATGCACTCAGAAATTGCTCCTGGCTTGGGGGACCATATGGGACACCAGGGGATCAAACCATGGTCTGTCCTAGGCTTGCACTTACAAGGCAGATGCCTTATCTCTAGCATCATCATGCTGACCCCTTTCTTTTGTTGATTTTTTATTGGCATTTGGATTACTATATGTCTGGGTATTGTTATGATAAGGTCTATTTGGTTGACACATCTTGTGCCTTGAGTTTGTACAGAGCCTCTTTCAGAGAGTGGGAAAGTTCTTTGTTATCTCCCTCACCATTTCCCTTTCCTTTTTCTCTTTTGATATTTCTAGAATTTGGAGTTCATTTCTCTCATCTTTGTTCAATAAGTACCTTATTTTTTTAGTGTTTGTCTCTCCTTTCTTTTTGACTTCTTTATCAATGCTCGTTTGTAGTTTTCTTCAAGTACATGTACGTGGTTCTTCACCTGTGTAATTCTGCTACTATGGCTTGCTAATATTTTTTAGTTTATTTAGTGCCATTTGTATGGATTCTTTCATCTTCTGAAAAAATCGTTTTTAGTTGGTTGACTTTTTCATCTATACATTGCTTAAATTCACAGGAAAGAGATTTCTTGATTTCTTTAAGTTTGTTTGTTTGGGTTTTGGGGCCACACCCTGTGATGCTCAGGGATTACTCCTGGCCATGTGCTTAGAAATTGCTCCTGAAATGGGAGACCATATTGGATGCCAGGGAGTCGAACTGTGGTCTGTCCTAGGTCAGACATGTGCAAGGCAAATGCTGCGCCACTGCTCTGGCCCTGGAATTCCTTGATTTCGGTTGTTAAAACATTAAATATTGATTTTAGGTTTACATCTATAAGGCTCAGACATATTGGTGAGCTTGGAAATATTTCAGATATTATCTTTATATCTCCAATTTCAGTTGTCTTTCTTAGTTTCCTTATTTGAATATGATAGAGATATGGTTAACTAATTTATTGGTTTGGTTCAACTAATTTTAGTATACATTTTCTAAGAGAAAGGTATTAGGCTCAATATACCTGGAACTATCACATTTGTGTGATTTGGAAAGTGGATTGTTGAAAGGAGGGACCAGAGATTCCTTCTCTCAGCAGACGATCCTGAGATGGGGCACGAGATAGCAAAAAGGTCAGGGCAAAAGGCGTTTTGTAATCTGGGAGCAAAAAATAATATATAATATATTTTATTCAGATAATGATTTGACAATTTCCTAAAGTTAAATAAAAACCTGTTATAAATTTAAAATAAGTGTGCTCACTTTATAAAAAATTAAAAATTAAAAAAATTGATCCATTTCCATCCAAGTTGCAGTGAATTTCATAATTTCACTGAATTCAGAAGAAAAAATACAAATACCGTATGAGATGACTTATCTGTGGGATAGATACTATAGATTTGAAATATACATGGAAGGAAAGCAAGAGAAGGAAGTAAGAAGAGACATAGAGGAGATAACAGGTGAAGGGGTCAAGGGCCTCTGGCATATTGGTGATTAGAGGTGAGTTATAGGTATACATCTACATAATAACCAACAGCACTGTAAGCATCATCTTCACACCACTACAAACTTAAAAATGTGCCTGGCAAGAACTTATTTCTCAAACTCAACTATGAATAACTCTATAAATCACAAATTCATTTGGAACAATAAACACCCTTGAATAGCTAAAGCAATCCCTGGAAAAAGAAATATGGAAGGCATTAATTTCCCCAATTTTAAATTGTAATACAAAGCAACAGTAATTAAAAGAACATGATATTGAAATAAAGACAGATCCTCAGATCAGTGGAATATACTTGAGTATTCATAGAATGTTCCCCAGATATAGTATCAACTAGTATTTGATAAAGGTACAGGAAATCCAAAATGGAGCAGGAAAATCCACTTCAGTAAGTGGTACTGGCACAGTTGGTTAGCCACTTGCAAAAATTCAAAGTCAGACTCCCATCTAACACCATGCACAGTGGTCAAATCCAAATGGATTAAAGACCATATCAGGTTTGAATCCTTAAGGTATATAGAACAAGGTGAAACATTCCATGACATTGAGACTAAAGGCATCTTCAAGGAGAAAACAGCACCAAATAATTGGAAGCAAAGATAAACAGATAGGATTATGTTAAGGTGAGTAGCTTCTGCACCTCAAAGGAAATAGTGCCCAGAATAAAAGAGCCACCCACTGAGTGGGAGAAACTATTCACCCAAAACCATCAAATAAGGAACTAATGTACAAAATATACAAGGTACTGACAGAACATAACAGCAAAAATCATCTAATCCCATAAAAAATGAAGAGAAGAAATCAACAGACAATTGCTCAGAGAAGAAATACAAATGGACAAAAGACACATAAAAAATGCTCCACATCACTAATCATCAGGTAAATGCAAATCAAAACTACAATGAGGCACCATCTCACAGCACAGAAACTGGCACACATCCCAAAGAACAAGAACAATCCGTGCTGGCAGGGGTGTAGAGAGAAAGGAACTCTTATTCACTGCTGGTGGAAATGCTGTCTAGTCCAGCCTTTATGGAAAAAAATATGGTGATTGTTCAAAAAACTTGAAATTGACTGCCCATATGATCCAGCTACACTATTCCTAGGGATAGACCCTACGAACACAAAAATACAATTCAAAAATTCATTTCTCAAATCTATATTCATTGCAGTGCTATTTTCAATAGCCAGACTCTGGAAACAACCAAGATGCCCTTCAACAGATGAATGGCTAAAGAAACTCTAGTACATATACACAATGGAATATTATGCAGCCATCAGGAGAGATGAAGTCATAAAATTTACTTATATGTGGATGTACTCTGCTGAGTGAAATAAAGAGATGTAGACACAGAATTGTCTCACATCGATGGATTTTAAAAAACTTAAGAACATTAATGTAATAATGTCCAGAGACAATAGAGATGATGGCTAAAAGGACCAGCTCACAATATAAATTTCATCACAAAGAGTGGTGAGTGCAGCTAGGGAGAGTGTGGTTATTTCCCTAGCTGCACTCTATCAACTATCATGACTATCTTAATGAGTGAGAGAAGAAGAATGCCTGTCTCAAAACAGGCAATAGTTGGGAAAAGAGGGGGCTTTGGTGGTAGGATTATTGCACTGGTGAAGGGGTGTGTTCAGCTTATGACTGAAACACAACTACAATCACTCTTGCAATCAGAGAACATAAATAAAATTTTTATTTAAAAATTATTGAATAAAATCGGCTGCCATAGGCGCCAGGCAGAGAGGTGACTCCTTTGTCTGGGAAGGTAGGCAGGAGGTGCTGTGAGATTGGCTACCAGGAAAGACTAATGGGACCTGTCGGTTTTTCGTGTATCTCTTCTTTGGTCTCCTGAAGCTCTCCTGAGAGGGCCAGGAAGGGCCCAGCAAAAACTGTCTCCTGGAGCTGGTTAGGCTGAAAGGCCAAGAAAGACTGAGTGAATGAGTGAAAACCAGCTATCAGAGGCACCAGGCAGAGAGGTGACTCCTTTGTCTTTTAAAACTGATGAGAGGTGCTGTGAGATTGGCGACTGGAAGAGACTAAGGGGACCTGTGTGTTTTGCATGCTTTTCAATGGAAAGTCTCACACACAGAATAACAGCAGTCGAGGACAAAAGTAGTGAACTGGAATGTGAAATGTAGAATAACTCCATACAGCAGAAGAGATTCAAAATGAACCTTAAGGCAAACGATCAGAAAATGAAAAATGTACTCAAGGAATGAGAACAGATAAAAATTGAATTATTTGATAAACTCAACAGAAACAACATAAGAATCATTGGAGTCCCAGAGGCCCAGCAAGGGGATCCAAAGGAAGAATGAACAGTAAAAGACGTCATCTCAGAGAAACTCCCAGAGCTAAAGACTGCATGCAATGAAATCCTGCATGCTGGAAGAGTACCAGCTAAGAGACTCGAAGAAAAACACCCCAAGAAACATCCTACTCACAATGACAAATCCCACAGATAGAGATAAAATACTGAAAACAGCAATATAAGAAAAGGAAATTACATCCAAAGGAGCACCCTTAAGATTTATAGCAGACATATCACAAGAAACTCTCAAGGCCAGAAGACAGTGGTAGGATATTGTGACAAGACTGAAGGAAATGGATTCTTCACCTAGAATACTGCACCAGCCCAACACATGTTCGGGTTTGAAGGAAAGATACATAGTTTCATGAATAAGCAAAAGCTCAGAAACTTTACAGATGCATAACCAGTCTTAAAGGAAAAATGAAAAGGTACATTTTAAGACAAGACAGACCAAAAGACACACCAAACTCATACACAGAGATGACATTACATCCCATGACAATCGTCTCCCTCAATGTTAATGGATTAAATGCACCAATTAAGAAATACAGAGGGACCTGGATAGATAGCACAGCGGCGTTTGCCTTGCAAGCAGCCGATCCAGGACCAAAGGTGGTTGGTTCAAATCTTGGTGTCCCATATGGTCCCCTGTGCCTGCCAGGAGATACAGAGTAGCTAAATGGATCAAAAAGATGAATCCAACCTTCTGCTGCCTACAAAAAACACAGTTGAATAGTCAGAACAAACATACTCAAAATCAAAGCCTGGAAGAAAATCATCCAAGCAACAAACAACACCCTTAAAAAAGCTGGGGTGGCCATATTAATATAAGATGACACAAACTTTAGACCCAGAAAAGGTGTAAGGGACAAAGATAGAAACTTCATACTAATCAAGGGATATGTGCAACAGGAAGAAATCACACTACTAAACATATACACACCCAATGAGAGACCAGCAAAATATCTAATAATATTACTTACAAATTTCAAAGAGGATATCAATAAAAACACAATAATTGTGGTAGACCTCAACACCACCCGGTCTACACTTTATAGGTCAACCAGATTGAAATCCAACAAAAATATACTATCAAGGAAAAGAAAAATGGAAGACAGAATCCTAATATATATATATATATATATATATATATATATATATCCATCCCCAGAAACATGGATACACATTCTTCTCTAATGTAAATTGGTCATTCTCCAGGATAGACCACAGACTGGCATGTAAAGCATACTTCCATCAAATCAGCAGAATAGATGTTTTACAGGTTGACTTCACTGTTCACAAGGCTCTGAAATTATATGTGACATACAAAGGGTCACAAAGAAAACCTTTAACAATTAAGCAGCCTGCTACTGAATAACAAGTAGGTCCAAGATAAAATTAATGAAGAAATAAAAACTTTCCTGGAAACAAATGACAATGAAGACACAAACTATCAGAATCTATAGGACACAGCCAAAGTTGTCCTAAGAGGAAAATTTATAGCTTTGCAAGCACACATCAGGAAGGAAGAAGGGGCATACCTAAATATTGCAATGATGCAGCTTATAAAATTAGAAAATGATCAACAAAAGGAACCGAAAATAGGGAGACAGAAGGAAATAACGAAGCTTAGAACAGAAATCAATGAAGTGTAAACCCAAAAAACAATCTGAAAGATCAAAGAAAGAAACTGGTTCTTTGAAAAAATGAACTAGATTGATAGACCGTTGGCAAAACTCACAAAGAGAGATCCTTGATAATCCGTATTAGAAATGAAAAGGGGACGGTCACTACAGATATTGCAGAGACTCAAAGGGTAATCACAGAAGACTTTGAGAACTCTATGCGAATAAATATGAGAATCTGTAAGAAATGGATAAATTCATGGTCTCTTACAACTATTCATGGTTGAATAATGAGGATGTAGTATATATAAACACCCTGATCACTACTGAGAAAATTTAAACGGTAATCAAAGGTCTGCCCCAAAACAAAAGCCCAGGCCCAGATAGATTTACTAATAAATTTTTTCAAACCTTTCAAGAGGAACTACTACCAATCCTGATCAGACTCTTTCATGAAATTGCATAAACGTGAACGTTTCCAAATAGTTCTTATGAAGCCAACATCACCTTGGTAACAAAACTAGACATAGATGCTGCCAAAAAAGAAAATTACCAACCAATATTCCTGATGAACAAATTCAAATATCCTCAACAAAATCCTAGCAAATAGAATCCAATGCCTCATCAAGAAGCTCATTCACTAAGATCAAGTAGGTTTCATCCCAGGAATGCAAGGCAAGGATGGCTTAACATTCGTAAATCTAGCAACATAATAAAAACATCAACAACAAGAAAAATAAAATTCACACGATCATTTAAATAGATGCAGAGAAAGCATTTGATAAGGTTAAACACCCATTCTTGATCAAAAAAAAACTCTCAGCAAGATGGGAATGAAAGAAACCTTTCTCAATCTAGTCAAGGCCATCTTCCACAGGCAATGGCAAATATTCTCAATATTGAAAAACTAAAAGCCTTACCTCTAAATTCAGGTACAAGACAAGGCTGTCCTCTCTCACCACTCCTCTTCAACATAGTACTTGAAGTACTTGCTATAGCGATTAGGCAAGAAAAAGATATCAAGGGAATCCAGATAGGAAAGGAAGAAGTCAAGCTCTCACTATTTGCAGGTGACATGATACCCTACTTAGAAAACCCTAAAGACTTTAACAAAAAGTTTCTAGAAACACTAGATTTATATAGCAAAGTGCCAGGCAACAAAAGTAACACAAAATCAATGGCCTTTTTATTCTCCAATAATGATAGACAAGAAATGAACATTAAGAAAACAACCCCATTCACATTAGTGTCATACAAACTCACATATCTTGGCATCAACTTGACCAAAGACATGAAAGACCTATACAATGAAACCTATACTATAAAACCCTCCTCCAAGAAATAAGAGAGGCCACACGGAAATGGAAATGCATACCCTGCTCATGGATTGGCAAGATTAACATCATTAAAATGGCAATACTCCCCAAATCATTGTATGAATGTGATCCCTCTAAAGATACCCATGACATTCTTCAAAGAAGTGGTTCAAACACTGCTAAAATTCATTTGGAACAATAAACACCCTCGAATAGCTGAAGTGATATTTGGGAAAAGTAACATGGGGGCATTACTTTCCACAATTTTAAACTGTATTACAAATCAGTAGTTATCAAAACAGCATGAAATTGGAATAAGACAGATCCTCAGATCAGTGGAATAGGCTTGACTACTTAGATAATGTTCCCTAGACATACAGTCACCTAATTTTTGATAAAAGAGCAAGAAATCCTAAATGGAGTAAGGAAAGACTTCTACAAGTGATGTTGGCATGACTTAATAGCGACTTGCAAATAAGCGAAAAAAGCCCCCCCCCAGGTAACATCATGTATGAAGGTAAAATCTAAATGGATTAAAGATCTTGGTAAAAGACCAGAAACTGTAAGGTCTATAGAACAATACATAGGTAAAACACTCCATGACATTGAGACTAAAGACATCTTCAATTAGAAAACTTCACTCTCCAAACAAGTGGAAGCATAGATAAAAAGATGGGAATATTTTAAGCTGAGAAGCCTCTGCACCTCAAAAAATAGTGCCCAGGATACAAGTGCCACCCACTGAGTGTGAGAAACTATTCACCTAATAACCATCAGATAAGGGACTAATATCCAAAATATACAAGATACTGACAGAACTTTACAAGAAAAAAATATAATCCCATCAAAAAATAGAGAGAAGAAATCAACGTTTTGTCAAAGAAGTATAAATGGCCCAAAGGTGCCATGGAATATATAAACTTTTTTTTTTTTGGTTTTTGGGCCACACCCGTTTGATGCTCAGGGGTTACTCCTGGCTAAGTGCTCAGAAATTGCTCCTGGCTTGGGGGGACCATATGGGACGCCGGGGGATCGAACCGCGGTCCGTTCCTTGGCTAGCGCTTACAAGGCAGACACCTTATCTCTAGCGCCACCTTCCCGGCCCCAGGAATATATAAACTTTTAAGAGAGCTCAGCCCAACAGATGCATCCTCATATTTTTCTGGTGGGGAGAACTGAAATAACCCCCATGGGGTCCTTCAAAAGCCCCATGTTTGGTCCCATTTTCTGGAGGCGACTTCTGTCTTACAGCATCAGTGAGTTTTCAATGAACCCACTTCAGGTATAGTGGGTTGCATGGTAGGCTAAATATGAAATAATGAAACCACACGCAGAGTATGTGGGTTCAACACATCTTCTGGCAGGAGTGCGACAAATTTAATCTTTAAGCAAGGAGCTTTATTAGGGGAAAAACAAGTCATAGGTATAGAGAAGAATGATTACAGTCACAAAGCAAAGTTAAACAGTAAACAATACTATGAGCTATGAGATATGGATGTGAGCCATAAGAATTCTGAGTTACAAAATAGAAGGTTATAAGTCAAGGAAACTCTTTGCAAGCTTACTTCAAATGCAAAATGAGGGATTATTAGGGAATAGAAAATATCTAGAATATCGTCTTCGCTGAGTTGGGCTCTATTGTTTTAGAGGTCATGTAAACGAAGGAACCAAATCCCGTAAGATGTGGTTGTTTTTTTTCCGAATAGTCAATAGCCCAGGATCTGTATTCTGGCTATGCCCTTGATTACCAGAAACTGAAGGTACAAGGACATATTTGAAAAAGAGAAAAAATATTGTCTTTGATTTTAGGTGCTAAATATTATCCAGAAAAGGTATTCTCTTAGTAACATTTGGTGCTGGAATTTCAGAGACAAATGATTTGATTAGAGGTCATAATTTTTCCTGAGGTTCTACAAAGGAAAGATTGCTAAAATAATGACAGAAAATGTAATACCAAGCATAGATTTTTCTCTTCGGGAATTCCTAAAGTATCCACGCAAGGGGAAAAGAGGTCCACAGCGGACCTTTTGAGGAACGCTTTGGGGGTTATTTCTGCTCTCCCCACCAGGAAAATCTCAGAATATGTCTGCTGTGCTGAGTCCCTATAAGTTTTGTGTCTTCACACAAATGCCAGGTAACAAGTGTAAACATTTATGTTAATTATTTTCACAAACATTACTTGCTACTTAACTCTTTCAAATTTATTCAAATAAAAAATTTAAGTTTTGAATAATTATTTTATAATATGTTTATCTAAATTTAATTAAAACTTATAATTATGGCAAAATTTTTGCTTTCATTTCTCAGTCTCAAATGACTATACCTACCATTTCTTTATTATTACTTATATAATACATTTTAGTATTGTGACTATAAGAAATTTACCTACATAACAATTTTGAAATAAATAATGCTATGATGCTTTGACTTAAATTCTCTTTTATCATTTCAGATATAATTTTGTCCTCCCAAAACGAGAATACCACTTGTAGCTTCAGGGCCTGATCTGCTCAAGTAATATTCTACTATCTAATTAATCTGATGATTTTCAGAAGTTAAATCTGCAGGTTCAAACCAGTCAGTAGCATCACTTAGCGTCAAGGTAGCATAAAAATTTATTTTTCTCATAGGTAGAAACTACAGCCCCTTGCCATCCTAAACACAGAAGATGGACTTTTTCTGCTCAAACATCCTTTGTAATATTTCTAAGATAATTAAACCTCTAGAATATAAAATCTAGACAGGGATCCTGAGCTTCCCCTGAAATACTTAAGCTATTAGAAATTAAGACAGGGACGGCTTGCCTCGGCTGAGGTGAGTGTTTGGGGGCCGGAGTTGCGGATCAGGCTGACTGCTGGACCCCTAGGCCCGGCAGATATTTTGGGACCTCCCCCAGCCTGCATCAACCTGGGAACTTTGACCTCCTTCAGCATTAATCTCTTCAAGGCGTGTCTCGCTGAGGCGTGTGTTTTCTGTTGGAGTTGTGGATTGTGCTGGTTTCCTTAGCTTGGCAGACACTTGGGGACTTCTCCTGGCATCCCCTGACGGCTTGCCTCGGCTGAGGTGAGTGTTTGGGGGCCGGAGTTACGGATAAAGGAGCATGGCCGCTCTGCTTCGCTTCGCAGCCGCGCACTCCACCTAGCCAATGAGTACCACCACAACACGTAGAAAAACCCACAGAGTAAGGGTGACAATGGGGAGACTACGCAGACCAACTTCAACCATAGAGAATGAAGATGGAAACTCTGATGACCCAACAATGACCAACTAACTAAGCAGTCTTTCAGAAATGGAGTTTAGAGACGAAATATGGAGGTTGCTAACAGATATCAAAGAAAGTATAAATCAGAACACTAATAAAAATCAAGAGAATATGAAGATAGAAATCAGAAAACTCCAAACTGAAATATCAGATCAGATAACAGGTCTGAAAAACTCAGTAGACGAATTGAAGAACATAATGGATGAGCTTTCCAACAGGTTAACAGCAGCTGAGGATAGAATTAGTGCTTTAGAAGACGAGATGCATAACAACTTTACACAGCAGAAGAGATTGGAAAAAAGCCTCAAATCAAATGATCAGACAATGGAAAATTTACTCAAAGAATATGAGAAGATGAAAATAGAAGTCTTTGATAAGCTCAACAGAAACAACTTTAGAATCATTGGAGTTCCAGAGACCCAAGAAGAAAACCTTCAGGAAGAATCAATGGTTAAGAACATCATCACAGAGAAACTACCAGAGCTAAAGAAAACATGTGACCAAATCCTGCATGCCCGAAGAGTACCAGCTAAAAAAGACCCCAGTAGAAACACCCCAAGACACATCCTAGTCACCATGATGAAACCCACCGATAGAGATAGAATACTGCAAGCAGCAAGATCGAAAAGGGAAATTACATTCCAGGGAGCATCCTTGAAATTTACAGCAGACCTGTCACCAGAAACACTCAAGGCCAGAAGGCAGTGGTGGGACGTAGTGGCAAAACTCAATGAAATAAATGCTTTGCCAAGAACATTGCACCCAGCAAAACTAAGTTTCAGGTTTGAAGGATGTATACACAGCTTCACAGATAAACAACAGCTCAAAATCTTTGCAGACTCAAAACCAGCCTTAAAAGAAAAACTGAAAGATCTACTCTAAAAACAAGACAGAACAAAAAACACACCAAACTTCTACACAAAGATGGCAATAAATCCCATGACAATTATTTCTCTCAATGTCAATGGACTAAATGCACCAGTTAAGAGGCACAGAGTTGCGAAATGGATCAAAAAACTGAAGCCAACCTTCTGCTGTCTACAAGAAACACACCTGAATAGTCAGAATAAACATAGACTCAAAATCAAAGGCTGGAGGAAAATCATTCAAGCAAACAACACCGTTAAAAAAGCGGGGGTGGCCATACTAATACCAGATGACACAAACTTTATACTCAGAAGAGTTGTAAGGGACAAAGATGGATATTATGTACTAATCAAGGGATTTGTACAGCAAGAAGAAATCACTCTCCTAAACATATACGCACCGAATGAGGGTCCAGCAAAGTATTTAATACAGTTGTTGACAAACCTGAAGAAAGATATCAATAATAACACAATAATTGTGGGAGACCTCAACACAGGCTTGTCAACACTTGATAGGTCAACCAAATGGAAACCCAACAAAAATATACTAGACCTGCAAAGAGAAATGGATGAAAGAGGCCTAGTAGATATATATAGGGCACTCTATCCTCAGAAACCTGGATACACATTCTTTTCCAATGTACATGGATCATTCTCCAGGATAGATCACGTGCTGGCACATAAAACATACCTCCATAAAATAAAAAAGATAGACATTTTGCAGGCTGCCTTTGCTGACCACAAGGCTCTGAAGTTAGATGTGAACTGCAAAGGGACACAGAAGAAAAAATTTAACACCTGGAAGTTAAACAGCCTCATACTCAATAACCAGTGGGTCCGAGATGAAATCAATGAGGAAATCAAAAGGTTCCTGGAAACAAATGACAATAAAGACACAAACTATCAGAACTTACGGGACACAGCAAAAGCAGTACTGAGAGGAAAATTTATAGCTTTGCAAGCACACATCAGGAAGGAAGAAGAAACTTACCTGAGTAGCTTAATGACACAGCTAATAGACCTAGAAAGTGCTCAACAAAAGGACCCAAAAATAGGGAGACAGAAGGAAATAACAAATCTGAGAGTAGAAATAAACGAAGTGGAAACCCAAAAAACAATCCGAAAGATCAACGAAAGCAGAAGTTGGTTCTTTGAAAAAATAAACAAGATTGATAGACCATTGGCAAAACTCACAAAGCAAAAGAAAGAGAGAAACTTGATAACGCGTATTAGAAATGAAAAGGGGGAGATCACTACAGATACTGCAGAGATTCAAAGGGTATTCAGAGAATACTTTGAGAAACTCTATGCCACTAAATATGAGAACCTGGAAGAAATGGATAAATTTCTGAACTCATATAACCTTCCACGGTTGAATAAAGAAGAGGTAGCATATCTAAACACCCCCATCACTATTGAGGAAATTAAAACTGTAATCAAAAATTTACCCAAA